>NW_019268522.1:1763869-1810598 GCF_002738365.1 Cucurbita moschata | reverse complement strand
AAAAAAAAAAAAAAAAAAAAAAAAAAAACCATCATATGTAAACACAATAAGGAAGCTTATATTTTTATTTTTACTGCAATAATGAAACTTATATTGGAAGAAAGCATGAACCGATCGAAAGTTTTAGGTTTCCTAAATCATCATTCTCACCCTAGGGAGGCAAATAAAGTTTTTAGATATGCATTGAGACTGTCTAGTGAGTATGCCTGTGTCTTTAGCTTCATCCATATAACTCCCCTTTTACAACTAGTAGAATTATCAAACAAGTAATGAACAATTAGGAGTAAAAGCACCTTGATCGATTACCAAATGTAGATGGCAAATTATTCCACTAAGTACATAACTTCTTTTAATGATATTGAAAGGCAGTACTCCAAAGAGCTTGTTACAAGAAAAAGAAGTTGCTTGACAGAAGTATTTGTTCAACCATCCATCGAGAACAACAATTTCAATACGCAGATAACGAGCATACCAACAGCACAAATAAGAACAGTTGATGCAATTAAATTTGATTTGTGGCTGCTTGTGCCATCCTTTTAGAATCTTTGTTGTTTTATAAACGTTTGGGTTAAATTTGAAAAGTGAAAAATAGGGGAAATGGGAGGAATATAAAAAGTTAGTTGACATAAAAAAGGATGAATAAAGTTAAGAATAGCCACAGAGTGGTTTAGCTTTCAAATTCAATAATGTTAAGCATCGTGTCTATTCTACAAGCAGGAACCAGAATGTAAATTTATTATTAATATCAAACCATCATATCACACTCCAAAACTATGATAAATTAGAACAAACAAGTATCTATTTACCTGGTTCCATGGCAGTAATTGGCATCACGGAAGACAAATCAGCTAAGGTCTGCAAAGCATCTACAGCAATGTTCCCATCTATTCAGAAAAACCACAAATTAGCAACTTTTTTAATGAAAAAACCAGAGAGTTCAGAACAATATACAATTCTGTTCAGCCAATGATAATCATGAAAATTAACCAACCACAAGTTGAGCAATTGAACGGTTGACTCTTTCATCAACTAATATGTAAAACAATCATTGCATACAACACTACAGATTGAAACTAGAGCAACAAAATTACCTCCACGTGACTGCTTCCTGCTTTTCTTTTTCTGAACTAGTGGAAATGATAGCTCACAATCTGCATTTGAAATTTCAGAATCAACTTTTCCTTCTGGAACACTGAGACTGCCTACGCCATCCATAATAGGCGCTTCAGGTCTATTTTCTGTTAAATAATCGACACTTTGATGAAACTGCCTGTCTTTATCATCTAAAACTTTCTCCTTTCTGTATCGTTTCTTCATCTTGTGGTGAGCCTTAACTGTCCTTGCAGACTCTATATCTACCATCAAGCTAGGATCATAACTAAATTGTTCGATTGGTCTTCCTTTACGTCCTCCGCTGACCTGAAATCAGTCCTGTCCAAGTTAACATCCGAAGCTTCAACTGTTTCCAACTATCTCCAAAGAGCAAGAAAGGAGAGTGTGGGTGCTAATTGCATAAACAATTATAATATTAGGCATAACACTACTAGCAAACAATAATGTTACTGAAGGAAACTTCAATGAATACTGAAATTCCATTCTTCCCCTCACCTCGTATGAGGATTTCAAGTTCTCTTTTATTTTGCAAGGCATGGATGTTGTGGAAGTGCCCCCTCTTTGTGAGGCTTCAGCCAAAGCTAATGTGGCACCATGTGCAACTTCATCACTGCTCACGTGAAATTCTGACTTCTTCGAACTTTCATTACCAGAAGCATGGTTTTTCCATTCATTTCTTTTATTTGAATATGAAATAGGAACACGAGGTGTCCTTTTCTGCACAACACGAGGCTGGCTACCTATATGAAGATTGTCACAGCCAAGGTTGAATAAAAATTAGGTCCTCTTAATCTTGTTATAGGACAATTGTAAAAAATATTTTTGCAATGCTTTTAGTGCCAAGAAAACATTTATCAGAATGCAGGTTTTAGCTACAAAAAAAAAACATTTTTTATTGGCAGTCATCAACGTGTATAGAAATAGTCAATATTCAAACTAATTTCATGCTTTTTTTTCTACATATTTGTAAAGTATAAAATTACAAAGGGACAATTTAATGGACAAATATCAAACTTCTGGCACTTTTCAACCAATTCGAGAGGGATGGTCTCACCAAAGAACTATGTGTTTGTACTTCAATTCCAAAAGATGTGTACTTCCCACTCCAAAGTAGAATTAAATAGGATAACTAAGGGCCATAACTTGGCCAATAACTCTAAACATGACTATTGACCTTCCCCCCAAAACGTAAAACATGAAGATAAGCTCAATAGCTATTACATATCTGGCCCATCCTCGTTCTTTTTATCTTAGGTACTAGTAATTGTTGCTGCATCATGACGACCGTTTCCCAAGTTGCTTCATATTTTGGCAGACCATTCCATTGAATCAAGACTTCCCATTCTCCAAATACTTCATTCTTCAGGTCTTGAAACGGTCCAAAATACGTTGGTGACAGCTTTTCATTTCTTCATCTTGCTAAGGATAATGGGTGGTACAGCCTGAATTTCGATATACCCACTCCACAATTGGATACTCTTCCTACCTCCTCTTTCGATCAGCTAGCTTCTTCATACAATTCTGAGCAGCAGCCAAATGGTTATTTTTTAACACATCTAAGGCCATGTCTTGTTTAGTTAGCTATTGTTCTAACGTTGCATTAGTCAATTTTTTGTTGCTACAATTTATTACAGGAAGAGGTGCTCGCCTGACAACATGAAAAGGAGTGGTATTAATGGCGATGTGGTATTTGGTACTCTACCAATATTCTGCCTAAGCCACCCTCTCATTCGATGCTTTTGGAAAGCCACCCTCTCATTCGATGCTTTTGGAAAGCCACCCTCTCATTAAGTTGCTGAGTTTGTCCATTAATTTGGGGATGATAGGTAACCTTGTTCACTCCAAAAAATACTAAGGAAGACCATGTCGTGATCCGTGACTACCAATTGTGGAAAACCTTGAATAGGAGGGCCAGTCAATGTTGCTAATTAAACCACTATAGGTTGGTGAGATAAAACATCAGCAACTTCGTTTTCTAGCCCAGATCAGTAGTGGATTTCAAAATCAAATCCTTAAAAGCTTTGCCAACCATGGTATTTCATTTCCACATCCCTTTACTCTAACAAACTACAAAGGGCCTTTTGGTCAGTTCACACCACAAACTTTTGTCCCAGCAAGTACGACCTCCAACATTGCAGTACTAGAACAATTGTCATCAACTCTCTGCATATACTAACTTAATTATGGCCTGTGCTGACAACGTATGGCTGAAAAGGGATATGGCTGAAAAGATTCAGTGGCTGTTCTTGATTGAGATTTCTTGGGATTGTTTACTTTCATTGATCTCTATTGTTCTGTGGGTCCAGTTTTCAGTTTTTCACCTAAGTTTTAGGTTATAAGGTTCATTCGAATAAGTTCCTCATTGGGAAGCTTCTGCAACTTTATGTCTAATTTTCATTTTATCAAGAAAAATCCTGTACAATTTCTCCACCTTTCTTAGAGGGAAGTTGTTTGGCCTTCCTGAATTTTATAGATAACCCATCTCCATTAATGCAGCCCTCAGTCTTCTCCTACTTGATCATAAAAACAAGTGTAGAATTAAGGCTCTTCAGTGCATAGCTGTTTAAGCTACCTCATGGTATTTGGACTGATTGCTTATTTTAGGATGTTTTTAGAGCTCTTCAGGTGAGAAAACATAGATTTTCAAGCCTCTATGAGATGCAGGCCCTATAAATATATTAGTTACCAATAAAATCATAAACAAAAACATGGAAAACAGCCCCTCATGCACAATAGCATTTCAATATTGTCTTACCATTATATAAACTCCTAAGCAAAGACAGACATCCACCATTTGCTGCAACTGAATGACTAGTACAATAGTCTTCATTTGAGAAACTCATTTGAACTTTTCCTTGATTAGTCTTTGGAGATTCTTGAAAACCTGAAGCATGATAATTATCACGTTCACTATCTCTACCTTCCTGTCAATTTACCAATTGACTATATTAAAATTTCTAAGCAAATGAATTGACAAAAAAAATTGAACGAAGTGTTGTTACATTGCAGTTGCAGTTTATAAACAAAGATCATCAGATAGAGTGTTGTTACATGCTGATTGGGCAGGTTCTAAGAAAGATAGAAGATAAACTTCAAAATATTGTGTATTTGTGGGTGGTAACCTGGTTTCTTGGAAGAGTAAGAAACAAAAAGTGGTGTCACTTTCGAGCATTGAATTAGAATAAAAAGGGATGCCACAACTTATATGTAAATTATTATGGATACGTCAACTTCTTATTGAACTGGGATCTGATCTACAACACCGACTAAACACATCGAGGTCAGCTGTCCTTTTATACATGAAAAGATCAAGGTTTGGTATCAAAAGATATGTGAAGAATGTTGAACGATTAGGGCATATCTTCACAAAAGCATTAAATGGAGCCAAAATAGATTATCTCTCTAACAAGTTGGGCATGATGAATAGATATGCTCTAACTTGAGGGGGAGTGTTATAATTTTCATATTAGTAAATTTATAATTTTGTTAGTATATTAGTTGTGTTTGTCCTTCCTACTTAAGTTAATCTTGTACACGTGTATATATTTATTTCTTTAGTGAATGGAATAGAGTATTCTCATTCTCTCAACCATTAGTGTTTACACGTCATAAACAATAAGAAAAAATCCTTGAAAGCTAAACCAGATTTTTTCCACTTGAAGTCTCCAACTTTCCTTTCCATCTAAAGCAACTCCTTGGTGAGAATTTTGAAACGAGAGGTAATGCTGGAAGGTGCAAGACCAAATTGAGTAGGCATTCACAAAAGGATTGAATGTATCAAATTGTAGAGTTTCAATGATAACTTGCTGAAGGAAATGTAAATAAGTGTAACATTGTTGACAAGGGAATATTCAAGGTATATCAACACTAACAATAGAGCTATATTGGATGATCTTAGAAAACATTTAAAACCATTCTAGAAATATTTGAACTTCGAGTTATCTTTTATTTAGCTCCAGTGAGAATTTCTCAAGTCTTAATACTCTTGAAGAAATCTATTGTTTTGGACTTGTCCCTCAAAAAATTTAAAGAAATGGTTCTTATTACTTCAGCCCTTCGGAACTTTGAAGCGTCCATCCTTTTACTTTACATATACATGATTGCTTTGGTAGCTGGACTTGTTTAATGGAACTAGACATAAACCTATCTGTTTTTTAATCAAAACAACAAACCAAAGACGTGAAAGAGACACAAACAAGGCCCAATTAAGACATTCAGTAAAGATTTTATGTTTATGACAATAAAAACATAATACACGCTCACCATAACATTATAGTAATCTGTCATCGGCGCTATGAGACCAACAACAGATGCAGTCCCCTCCGGCAAGGAAAGATATGCCTGGAAAGCAAAGGCATAACAAAATCAAAAGCAGCTAATTAAGGACCAACGAAAATTGTATTGCATAGCTTATCAGTTACTAAAAGAAAACTTCACCATTTAAAGAGTGAAGGAAAATTATTGTGAAGAAAGGCAATCAACTAGTCCTAAGGAAAAGTAAAAGAACAAAATGTATTAAAACCCCAACTCTTTTATCCACCAGATTAGAATGGAACCAATTGAGGAATAGCAAAAGGAAAGTCAACCTGGAAGTCCTTATTACTTTTGAAATTCAAATTGATCAAAGGATAGGATAAAGAGATAATAGGCTTCCATTTCAATGAGATGGGACAGTAAAGACGAGGGAAAACTGCTAAGAAGAGGGAGGCAGCAATGAACTTATCCTCCTAAAGAGAAAATGCTTCCTATCATCAAAAGAAAGGGAAACTAAAGCTTGAACTAAGGAAGTCAAGCAAATTTAAAAAGCTCCAACAAGGCAACAACTTTTGCGTTCCAATCATTGGAGTATAAACCATATTGATTAAAATAACCTTAAAACTCCTCTTGAGAAATAATCCTGTTAAATCATCAATCAACCCAAAGTCACAACTCGAGACAAACTAAGACGGAATTGTCGAATCCAAGCCCATAAAACGATTGAACACAAAAATAATCTTCATGAGCTTCAAACATCTACTCAATACCAAGAATAAATCTCGTCATTTTCGAAGAAGAAATGAGTAAGACCTTACCCTCACATTTAGTTATCCTCAATTACGTTTTTCCCTTAGCCCCCTTGATGAAGATATCAACAAGAAGATAAGAAAGAGACACTTATCTAAGCCCCTGAAGCTTGTGATTTTGCCTGAAGGCTCTCCATTGAAGAAAACCCAAAAGTTAGGCACTTACCAATGCAAAGTTGACAAACAGTGCAATTCAATCATAATTACTGATTAAATGAACCAACACTAGTCTATAAAAATTCTGTGAACCATTGAGGAAATTAGCATAGGAAACAACAATTATCAGTGAGAAGAAAGCCAATAGTCACGACATGTACATATACAAAAAGGAAGAAGTCAACTTATATAAAAGAAAAAGGAAAAAAAAAAGAGCAACATTGCAACATTAAGCGCTTAAATAATATTAAAATATTGCTCATGTAGTCAGCGGAGGGGGAGAAAGCACATCATAAAGGTAACCGTTAGAATTTGAAGCATATAAGGACTTTGCATACCCTGTTCATATTGTAAAGAGCCTCTACCATCTCAATTGATCTACCATACGTAGAAGAAGCCACCTGAAAACGTTAAAGAGGAAAATAATTAAAAATATATAAGAACATAAGATTTATGAGATATGGTGCACAACAGAATACAAAATATTGAGAGAACTAGTTGAAGTGTTATAAACAGACGTACCTTTTTCCAGTCTTGTCCATATTTTCTGTACGCTTCATAAAAAATCTCAATTTCCCTCGTGCTCCATCGAGGTCCCAACTTCTCACACAAGTTCTTCTTCTGTCATAAGGTTATAAAGGCAATATAACAATCAGGACCACAGATATGAGATTCTTCAACCTTGAAATAGATAGAAATGGTGAAGAACACTTTATTGAACAGCTTTTAATGAAAAATTCACACACCAGCACCACCATCATCAAAAAAATAAGATAAAATCCTGCCTTTTTAATGAGGTATTTTGTAGTATATCAACGTATGAACATCTGCACTGTTTCTTATACCCCTTAAAAGGTGTAAATTACTGACAGATACTCTCGGGGTGTCCTGAAGCTAAAATCAAAATTGAAATCGACGGCCTACTCCATTCTTCTCTGTATTTGGTCTCCAAACTTAATCTTACTGAGAGAAACCGTTGAGGATTGTTGGGAGGAAGTCCCACATTGGCTAATTTAGAGAACGATCATGAGTTTATAAGTAAGAAATACATCTCCATTGGGATGAGGCCTTTTGGGAAGCCCAAAGCAAATCCATGAGAGCTTATGCTCAAAGTGGACAATATCATACCATTGTAGAAAGTCGTTATTCCTAACATGGTATCAGAGTCATGCCCTTAACTTAGTCATGTCAATAGAATGCTCAAAAGTTGAACAAACAAGTTGTGAGCCTCGAAGGTGTAGTTAAAAGTGACTCAAGTGTCGAACAAATGGTGTACTTTGTTTGAGAGCTCTAGAGAAGGAGTCGAGCCTCGATTAAGGGGAGGTTGTTTAACGGCTCCATAGGCCTCAGGGAAGGCTCTGTAGTGTACTTTGTTCGAGGGAAGGACTGTTGAAGATTGTTGGGAGGGAATCCCACGTTGCTAATTTAGAAAATGATCATGAGTTTATAAGTAAGAAATAAATCTCCATTGGTATGAGGCCTTTTGGGAATCCCAAAGCAAAGTCATGAGAGCTTATGCTCAAAGTGGATAATATCATACCATTGTAGAAAGTCGTTATTCCTAACATGGTATCAGAGCCATGCCTTTAACTTAGTCATGTCAATAGAATCCTCAAAAGTCGAACAAAGAAGTTATGAGCCTCGAAGGTGTAATCAAAACTGACTCAAGTGTCGAACAAATGGTGTACTTTGTTTGAGAGCTCCAGAGGAGTCGAGACTCGATTAAGGGAAGGCTGTTTGAGGGCTCCATAGGCCTCAAGGAAGGCTTTGTAGTGTACTTTGTTCGAGGGAAGGACTGTTGAGGATTTTTGGAAGGGAGTCCCACCTTGCTAATTTAGAGGATGAAACATGGGTTTATAAGTAAGAAATATATTTTCATTGGTACATAGCCTTTTGGGAAGCCCAAAGCAAAGCCATGAGAACTTATGCTCAAAGTTGACAATATCATACCATTGTGGAGAGTCGTTATTCCTATCGGAAACAATAGAAATTTACATTCACAACTAAAAGTAGAACTAAAATCTAGTCAGACAACAAAAAATTCTCAGAAATTCAGAACTTAGAAGAGACGGGATAGCATTACTCGTTTCTTGCTTCTTTGCGAGCTCGTATAACTTTTTTCAGCCGAGGGATTATTTGAATGAAGGATTCTTTTGTTTCGACTCGTGGATTTCTTTGGAGGCGCCATTGAATTTTATCTGTAAGCCGCTAAAGCAATTGGTGAGAATAAGATACGCAATGCAGCTTTCAAGATGAAGTATAAACGCAAGAAAATCAAGACTAAACATGGTGGAAATACCGGGCTTGTCCGTCGATTAACTCTTTAAGCGCCCATCTCTAAATGCCTGTCGGTGGAGCATTGGGGAAGTTTCTCCCGGAAGATGATGAAGATCCGGCGGCTTTTTCAAATGCGGATGAGAGGACCGCCGAATTTTGAATTCTCCGGTGAAAAAGAGAATAAATAATCCTAAATTTGTGGAAGAAAAAAATTAAATAAATAAATTACAAATTTAGTTTCAAATTTTAGACTTTTATTTACTCATGATAATTAGAATTAAATAATAATAATTAAGTATATATAAATAAAATTTTATATATTATATATAAATTTAAAAATTCATGCATCTACATTAAATATATATAAATAAATAAATATATAAAGATTATGCAATAAACTTGTAATTTAACTCAATAAAAAAATTATTCGATAACCAATAAAAATATAAGAAATTATATGTTTAACGTTAAAAAAATATTGTAGAAAATTTTATAGAACGTTGATTTTTTTAAATGTTTTTTTTATATTTAATTCAAATTTTAGTCGTCATGTCTTTTTATATCACAGTTAACAATGTTTATGGATTGGATCAGGTTGACTCGAGACATTATTTAAACTTAGCTGAATTGTTCCGATTGTAAACTGTTTAACCCAACTAAGTGATTAATTATTATTAAATAACGTACTCAATCATAAAAATATTGGGTCGAGGTTAGTTTGGATTATTGATTTAATTTTTTGTATTTTAATTAAAAAAAACATAATGTTGATTTTTTTTTCAGTATGAAAAATTAAATTGGAGAATAAATAATTTAAAAAATAATTTTGGAATTAAATAAAATTATAGAAAAATGTGCATAAATATTAAAAAGTAATTATTCATTTATTTAAACGCACCCAAATTGAAATAAATTGATAATTCAACCTAAAACTCAAACTAAAAATCTAAAATTTAAAATTTTCAAACTCTCGAGTCTTTTGAACACACGTATTGAATTCTTTATTATGCTAACGATATGAAAACCTTAAACAATTGAATGTGCTTCATCGAACTCATAAGCTACTCGTTCCTCCTTACAAGGACACTATGTTTATCATAAACGCAGTTGTAAGACAGGTCGTTGATGCTATCGGTTTACTCAAAAAGACTCATTTGATCGAATTCATAAGCTACTCGTTCCTCCTTACTAGGACACTGGTTGATTGGTCCGGAAAGTCGTGGAGAGACAAGCTAAGTAAAATCACGATTTATTCAAAAAGACTCATTTTTCAATCGAAGTATGTCATGGAGTTTTCTTATCTATACGACCCAATCTTGATTTGTGTCGAGACGTCGGGTAGAAACTTCCCAATAATCTAAAAATAAAACAACTATGAATGAATGAAGAGTAAGAAGAGATAATGGTGAAGTCATATAAGCATTCATACTCAGTGGAAAACAATACTAATATTCACACTGTTATATTACTGGTAATGATTCATACAGTTGCGAAATAGAGCAGCAACATATACATACCAATTGGTGAAATGGGGCTGAAAATGAATTCTTTGGCTGATCCTTCTTTGTCGAGGTCGAGAAGATAAACACGTTCCAGTCGAACGCAACCGTATTCCACGCTAGTTTACGGGTGATCTTTACTCCGAGCAACAATCTGTATTTCTGAAACTAGGCCATGCCCATATGCCTCTCCCACCTGATGTCTTCGGCGAATTCTGTGAGAGCAGCTCGAGGATCGCCATCGGAAATGGATAAGTAATATTGAGCGGTTTCGTCGTCGACCATCATGCTCCGACTCAACGAATGGAGTACTCGTTTCTTCACTTGAACAGAGGACATACCCTGATCATTCGTCTCCTTACCATATAAATGATGGGTCGTGGGGATGCCATCTAAATACAACGTTGCAACTTCCCGTTTCGCAATAGCGTCCATCTCGATGTAGCATATACTGTTTATAAGTATGTTGGGATTGCCAATGGGGATTAGCAATCTTTCTCTTGAGTATATGCCATGGTCGCTCATCATGTTGTTTAGACGTTTTATGTCTATGACCTATGAGAACAGTGTATATACGAGATCAAAACAACAAGGTCCATAACCATCGAGAACAATACATTAACGAAATCAACACACCAAAGTCTGTAACCATCAAGAACAATACATTTATGAAGTCGACACACCAAAGTCTATAACCATCAAGAACAATACATTTACGAAATCAACACACCAAAGTCTGTAACCATCAAGAACAATACATTTACGAAATCGACACACCAAAGTCGGTAGCCATCAAGAACAATACATTTACGAAATCAACACACCAAAGTCTGTAACCATCAAGAACAATACATTTACGAAATCGACACACCAAAGTCTGTAACCATCAAGAACAATACATTTACGAAATCGACACACCAAAGTCTGTAACCATCAAGAACAATACATTTACGAAATCGACACACCAAAGTCGGTAGCCATCAAGAACAATACATTTACGAAATCGACATACCAAAGTCTATAACCATCGAGAACAATATGTTTGCGAAATCAATACAAGAAAATAACAGTATATTTGTGAAATAAATTACACCAGAGTCCATAGCCATCGAGAACAATATCAAAAAGGTTGATTTCAACGATTATACTTGATCCTTCTGGATTGATATTTTACAATTTACGAGGATTAGGGAGCTGGGAAAAAAACTACGAACAAAGAATACTCTCTTCATTGGTATGAGGCCTTTTGGGGAAGTCCAAAGCAAAGCCATGAGAGCTTATTCTCAAAGTGGACAATATCATACCATTGTGGAAAGTCGTGTTCGTCTAACATGGTATCAGAGTCATGCCCTAAAACTTAGTCGTGCCAATAGATTGGTAAATCCTCAAATGTTGAACAAAGGACTCCAAAAGAAGGAGTCAAGCCTCGATTAATGGGAGACGTACTTTGTTCGAGGAGAGGTGTTAGATGATGAAAGTTCCACATCGGCTAATTTAGGGAATGATCATGGGTTTATAATCAAATAATACTCTCTCCATTGGTAGGAGGCCTTTTGGGGAAGCCCAAAGCAAAACCATGAGAGCTTATGCTCAAAGTGGACAACATCATACCATTGTGGAGAGTCGTGTTCGTCTAACATAGTATCAGAGTCATGCCCTAAAACTTAGTCGTGCCAATAGATTGGTAAATCCTCAAATGTCGAACAGAGAACTCCAAAAGAAAAGGAGTTGAGCCTCCTCGAAGGCATAGTAAAAAATGACTAAGACTCCAAAAGAAAAAGGAGACGAGCCTCGATTAAGGGGAAGCGTACTTTGTTCGAGGGGAGGTGTTGGATGATGAAAGTCCCACATCGGCTAATTTAGGGAATGATCATGAGTTTATAATCAAAGAATACTCTCTCCATTGGTATAAGGCCTTTTGGGGAAGCTCAAAGCAAACCCATGAGAGCTTATGCTCAAAGTGGACAACATCATACCATTGTGGAGAGTCGTGTTCGTCTAACATGGTATCAGAGCCATGCCCTAAAGCTTAGTCATGCCAATAGATTGGTAAATCCTCAAATGTCGAACAAAGAACTCCAAAAGAAAAGGAGTCGAGCCTCCTCGAAGGCATGGTCAAAAGAAAAAGGAGTCAAGCCTCGATTAAGGGGAGGTGTACTTTGTTCGAGGGGAGGTGTTAGATGATGAAAGTCCCACATCGGCTAATTTAGAGAATGATCATGGGTTTATAATCAAAGAATACTCTCTCCACTGGTATGAGGTCTTTTGGGGAAGCCCAAAGCAAAGCCATGAGAGCTTATGCTCAAAGTGAACAACATCATACCATTGTGGAGAGTTGTGTTCGTCTAACATGGTATCAAAGTCATGCCCTAAAACTTAGTCGTGCCAATAGATTGGTAAATCCTCAAATGTCGAACAAAGGACTCCAAAAGAAAAGAAGTCGAGCCTCCTCGAAGACATAGTAAAAAATGACTAAGACTCCAAAAGAAAAAGAAGTCAAGCCTCGATTAAGGGGAGGCGTACGTTGTTCGAGGCGAGGTGTTGGATGATGAAAGTCCCACATCGGCTAATTTAGGGAATGATCTTTGGTTTATAATAAAAAAATACTCTCTCTATTAGTACGAGGCCTTTTGGGAAGTTCAAACCCTTCAACAAATAAAGGACTCACTAAGAGGACTTTTGAAGTTTGAACAGCGATAAAACCGTCTGACAATCTTGTTCTTCAGACGAACAAGATTAAACTCCAGCCAGATGGAAAGTACAATCAAAGAAAATTGATGATCGCAACTCCTCAAAACTAAAAAACTCTACAAAAATTATACTCGTCCTACTGTTTCCAGTCAATTTCATATGAATTAAACAGTTTTCGAAGCGCATACCTGAACCGAATACTTAACGGCAAGACTAGCCAAGCTGTCGCCGCGGAGAATCCGATGAGAGATCGCAAACTTTCCAAGACAATTATCTCTCCAGAAGCTCCCGGAGCTCGGCTTCCCTATTACATCCTTCACCTTCCACGGCGCTTTGAAAGCACCGGAAACAATTTCCTGATCGGAAGCAACAGAGTTCCAGAGACGGGAAACGCAGCTGGAACGAGCCAAGTCGGGGATGGAAAGCTTCTCAAAGATGAGGCGAAGGATGTCGCGGCATGAGAGGGCGAAGAAGTGAGAGTTCATCGGAGACAGAACGGCAGTGGAAGAATCCGGTAGCGTAGGCTGCTGCTGCGGCGGAGACTGAACGGTCGGTGAGGGATGAAGATGCCTCAGGATCTCAACGTCGTCATCTTCGTCGCAACAGCACCCCATTTAGAGAGAGAGAGAGAGAGACGAATGGTTATTATTAGTTAGTCTTTATTTGATCAAATTACTTTTGGATAATGAGGGGTAGGATTGAGAATATGTTCAAAATTAGGGCTATAATCGTCCATTCGACAAAAAAAATATTATATATATATATATTAATATTATTTTTATTATTAAAATATATGACAAAATAAACATAATTTTTAAAACTTAAAACTCACGTTATAAAGATAGTAATTACAGATGTCTATTTAACTTGTGGTATCGAAAAATTGTGGGGACTCGCTCCCGACAGGTGAAATTCCAGGAATGGAGGAGAGAGCAAATATAGATTTCTCCTTGTTAAATAACTGAGGTCGGGGTCGAGATTGTATTCATCGTCTTTCTGTGTCACTTAATATAAATATATTTTCAAAGAGATTTTCTAAATTATATATAATTTTTATTCTAAATTCGGATAAATTTTGTGTAGTTTTGTTTTTGTGGCATTTATAATCATTATTGTCGGTTCAACTGTTAATTTATTAATAATATAACGTTTTGAAGGCTGCAAGTAAGATGTAATGTGGATACTAGGTATGTGAATAACGTGACATACCTAACTATATAAATGAAGATTGTCAAGCGAATGCCAAAAAACTCGTGTACGTGGTACGCGAGTTTTGTTCGGGTCACACGTACGATGCACACAAATTAGGGGTAGAAATGTGACCCGCCTATTATATATGTGAATGTCGTCACCTAAAAAACATGTCAAATGCTATGAAACTCGTGCACATGGTACACGAGTTACGTTCGAGTCACACGTACGATGCATGCAATTTAGGGGTAGCAATGTGACCCGCCTTGCCATATAAGTAAATGTCATCACCTAAAAATCATGTCAAATGCTACGAAACTCGTGCACATGGTACTCGTGCAGGTCACACGTACGATGCAGGCAAATTAGGGTAGCAATGTGATCCACCTTACTATATAAGTGAATGTCGTCACCTAAAAATCATGTCAAATGCTACGAAACTTGTGCACATAGTACTTGTGTGGGTCACACATACGATGCACACAAATTAGGGTAGCAATATGACCCACCTTGCCATATAAGTGAATGTCGTCACCTAAAAATCATGTCAAATGCTACGAAACTCATGCACATGGTACTTGTGCGGGTCACACGTACGATGCACGCAAATTAGGGTAGCAATGTACTTGCCTTACTATATAAGTGAATGTCGTCACCTAAAAATCATGTAGAGTACTGCGAAACTCGTGCACGTGGTACACAAGTTATGTTCGGGTCACACGTACGATGCATGTAATTTAAGGGTAGCAACGTGACCTGCCTTATCATATAAGTGAATGTCGTCACCTAAAAGTCATGTCAAATGCTACGACACTCGTGCACATGGTTCTCGTGCGGGTCACACGTATGACGCACGCAAATTAGGGTAGCAATGTGACCCGCCTTACTATATAAGTGAATATAGTCACCTAAAAAATCATGTCGAGTGCTACGAAGCTCGTGTACGTGTACACGAGAATTTCCATTCGGATCACGAATTCTATATTGTTTTGGAATGATTTGTGAGTGCGATATTTTATTTTATTTGAAATTATTAGTTTTAACCCTTTTATTTAATATTTAGAGTGATATTTTATTTTATTTTATAATTAATTTTAAGATTTTTCGATTATGATTTTCCATTAAAATATTAAAAATATAATTTAATTATTTAATTAAAAGAAAAAAGAAAATCGATAAAATCTGGCGGCCGGACCGGCGGGACGAAGTTGCTTGCAGGGCGGAGTGACCTTATCTTCTCTCTCAAACGATGCACTCGCTACCATCGCAAGCGATTCGTCCTCTTTCATTCTCATCCTTTTCTTCTTCATCTTCAAGCTCTCTCTACCTCCGTTTCATCTCTTCAACCTTCCCAATTTCCCCTTATTTCAATCCTCAATCCCCTGTTTTCGCCGCCATTTCCCGCCGACTACGACGTTCCACCATCAGAAGCTGCTCCTTCATCACCGCCAAGCCTTCCTCGGACCTCAGAAACACCCGCTCGAAGGATGAGTCCGATTCCAAGCTTCAGGCTCTCCGTAAGTTGTTCTCGAAACCTGGCATTGATATCGACGCTTACGTAATCCCCTCGCAGGACGCTCACCAGGTCGGTTTTGTAATTTCGCTTCGCCTGGTTATTTTCCGTATCGTTGGAGCATAAATTCATTTGAATGTGTTGCTCAATTGTGCAGCGTTTGTCCTGGAGGATATTTTTGTTTTGATTAGGAGAAATTCGAGTAACTAAGACTTTATGCTGCTGTTTTTTTTTAATCAATGTCCTTGTTGGATGAAAGTGGGGAGGTTTTGTATGAAAGTCCCACGTCGGCTAATTTAGGGGATGATCGTAGGTTTATAATCAAAGAATACTATCTCCAATGATGCGAGGCCTTTTGGGGAAGCCCAAAGCAAAGCCACGAGAGCTTATGTTCAAAGTGGACAATATCATACCATTGTGGAAAGTGGTGTTCATTTAACTTGGTATCAAAGCCATGCCCTAAACTTAGCCATGTCAATAGAATCCTCAAATGTCGAATAAAGGACTCGAAAAGAAAAGGAGTCGAACCTCGATTAAGGGGAGGCATACTTTGTTCGAGGGGAGGTGTTGGATGAAAGTCCCACATCGGCTAATTTAGGGAATGATCATGGATTTATAATCAAAGAATACTATCTCCATTGGTGTGAGACCTCTTGGGGAAGCCCAAAGCAAAGCCACGAGAGATTATGCTCAAAGTGGATAATATCATACCATTGTGGAGAGTGGTGTTCATCTAACCGTCCTCTTATGCTGTGTTGTGGAAAAATTTGTTTGGACGTGTTACTCAATTGGCCCATGTTTGTTTGAATTTTTATGAACGTTCTATTTTGTTGCTGTTTTCAGAGTGAATTCATTGGAGAATGTTACATGAGGAGGGCCTATATATCTGGATTTACCGGCAGTGCTGGAACTGCTGTTGTCACGAAGGACCAAGCAGCACTTTGGACGGATGGACGGTATTTTCTTCAGGTTGAAGATTGAACTTTTCATACTTTCTTGTTACTTGGCCATGTATAGATAGTGAGAATAATTTCCCTGTTATTGATGATTAGGCAGAGAAGCAGCTAAGCTCCAGTTGGATTCTCATGCGAGCTGGAAATCATGGCGTGCCGACCCCAAGTGAATGGCTTGCTGATACTCTAGCTCCTGGTGGTGTAGTTGGAATTGATCCTGTGAGAAATTTTTCTTGTGCATTCTTTTAAGATGTTTTCTCCTGTCCTCTTTTCCAAATTTAACTTTGTTTTGAATTTTGCTTCTCAATTTGTAACGGTCAAGCCCACCGCTAGCAGATATTGTCCTCTTTAGGCTTTCCCTTTCGGGCTTTTCCTCAAGGTTTTTAAAACGCATCTGCTAGGGAAAAGTTTCCACGCCCTTACAAAGGGTGTCTTGTTCTCCTCCCCAATCGATGTGGAATCTCACAATCCACCCCCCTTCAGGGCCCAGCGTCCTTGCTGACACTTGTTCCTTTCTCCAATTGACGTGGGACCCCTACCAAATCCACCCCCTTTGGGGCCTAGCGGCCTTACTGGTACACCACCTCGTGTCTACCCCCGTTCGAGGAACAACCTCCTCGCTGGTACATCGCCCGGTGTCTGGCTCTGATATCATTTGTAACGGCCCAAGCCCACCGCTAGCAGATATTATTCTCTTTGGGATTTCGCTTTCGGGCTTCCCCTCAAAGTTTTTAAAACGTGTCTGCTAGGGAAAGGTTTTCACACCCTTATAAAGGGTGTTTCGTTCTCCTCCCCAACCGACGTGGGATCTCACACAATTCTATAACCACGTAATGTTTTAGTTTTGTCTACTTCTTCCTATCTAATGCCACCTATTGATTTTGTGAAGGGAGCAGTTTCTGTTTTCTGCCGATGCTGCAGAAGATTTGAAGGAGACCATTTCGAGGAAGAATCATAAGCTCGTTTACCTATATGATTACAATCTCGTCGATGAAATATGGAAAGAATCAAGACCAAAGCCACCCAAAGGGCCTATAAGAGTGCATGATCTTAAGTATGCTGGTTTAGATGTTGCATCAAAGTTGGCTTCTTTGAGGTCTGAGCTTGGAGAAGCTGGTTCATCTGCAATCATTATATCTATGCTTGATGAAATTGCCTGGCTGTTGAACTTGGTAAAGTTCTATCTGTTCCTGACATTTTCATTTGATAATCTTGTTGTTACTAAAATAACTAAAGGTGAAATGTTATGGTTCTCCAAAATTTTAACTGCAATCTACAATCCCTCCTGTCTTCATTAATTTTTTTAATCTTCTTATCTTCAAGTTAGTGAACTCGAAGAATGTGATTCTGTCTTTTTTCTATTACTAACAATGAATGGTATTCAGTAGAATATCTCTGTAATTTTTCCATAACTTTGCAGAGAGGAAGTGATGTTCCAAACTCACCTGTTATGTATGCATACCTGATAGTTGAAATGGATGGAGCAAAACTGTTTGTAGATACTTCTAAAGTCTCATCAGAGGTGATGGATCACTTGAAAAGTGCAGGAGTTGAGTTAAGACCATATGATTCTATTATTTCGGAAATTGAAAAGTAAGTTTCGTCGATTGAAACTTTTTCCTCTGAGTATGTTATAGGATGGGGATAGTATTCTATATTAGTTTAAACAATTTTAGCTTTCTGATACATTTTCTACATGGAAGTTGAATCCGCATTATATTAAACAGAGCTTACGTTTTAATATGAAATATATTGAAACTTTCATGAGCAAGTTTCACTATCAGTTATTCTTAGGGTTATGGAAAAAGAATGAAATATGAACTCTCACATTCTTTCATGGTCATACCTTTATTTCAATGATGGCTGAATTCTTTTCAGTTTGGCAGAAAAGGGAGCTAATCTCTGGCTGGACCCAGTATCAGTCAATGCTGCAATTGCAAATGCTTATAGGAATGCATGTGATAAGTACTTTATACGCCTTGGGAATAAAAGAAAAAGCAAGGATAAGACTTCTGAGACCTCAAATAGTCATGTTGGACCTACTGGAGTCTATAAGTCATCTCCTGTTTCAATAGCGAAGGCCGTAAAAAATCATGCTGAGTTAGAAGGGATGCGGAATTCTCATTTGAGGTAACATTGTGTTCTGTCATCAATATTTTCCTTTGCCCTTGATTGTGTAATACTGTAATAAATATGTCACGCCACTTGAAATAACTTTTGATATGGTAACTAATGACCAGCTAGCCTACAACTTATCCATTTTGGATATGCGTATTCGCTAATCATTCTTGTTTTTCAGCACCATATATTGCAAATGCTCTTAATATATTAAAACAAGTTATTTTGTTTAGTGAATATGTGGTACAATATTTTCTGTGTAGAGATGCTGCTGCTCTTGCTCAATTCTGGTCCTGGTTGGAGGAGGAAATTCTCAATGGTGTCAAACTAACGGAGGTAGAAGTTGCTGACAAACTTCTGGAATTTCGTAAAAAGCAAGATGGTTTTGTTGACACGAGTTTCGATACTATTAGTGGTATATAAAATTCCTTATGCATTTTTTTTTGCAAATCTGTTGTTTGATTAAATGGTCCTGTTCTCAGTTTCTCCAGCTTCATTACTTATTATTGTAATGCCTTTTCAGCCTCTGGTGCAAATGGTGCAATCATACACTATAAACCAGAACCTAGTGATTGTTCTGTTGTGGATGCAAATAAACTTTTTCTGTTGGATAGTGGAGCGCAATATGTTGATGGAACAACCGATATAACTCGTACAGTACATTTTGGTGAACCAATCACTTATCAGAAAGAGTGCTTTACGAGAGTCCTACAAGTATGAAATCTCCATTTGCCACATTTCTGTAATAATGTATGAAATTGCATCTGTACCAAATGGAGTTCCATGGAGGACTTATTATTATGGCTGTTTATTTTCCGAACAACCTCTGTTAGATGTTGAAAAACATTTATTCACTTAGTCAACTAAAAAATGCTCATCATTTCTGCTGTTCAAACACGGAAAGTTAAAACTATCATGGATCTTATACTGCCTACCTCCCATCCCACCTCTTGTTTCATTTTTGTGTATGATATCATTGGCATATCTTGCTTCATTCTGAAATATTAAACAATTGCAGGGCCATATAGCTTTAGATCAAGCAGTGTTTCCTCAGCATACCCCTGGTTTCGTATTGGATGCATTTGCTCGTTCCTCTCTCTGGAAAATTGGGCTTGATTATCGGCATGGTATTTCTTTCTGTTGATTAATGCTCTTGTGTGCAAAACACTTAAACGTAGTTTGACTTGATTAGAAATATAGATTAGGTATTTTATTTTATTTTTTCCCTCTCCCTTGTCTTTCAGGGACTGGCCATGGTGTAGGGGCTGCACTAAATGTACACGAGGGACCCCAAAGTATAAGCTTCCGATTTGGGAATATGACTGGCTTACAAGATGGAATGATCGTTAGCAACGAACCAGGCTACTACGAAGACCACTCTTTTGGTATTAGAATTGAGGTAAAACTAATGAAATGAGAATGTTTAGGTGTGTAGACTAGACTAATTAATTGGAATTGATGCATAAACTGAACCAAGGATGGATGTGTCTCATTATTTCTTTTATGGGTGTAGTCTTGGAACTTATCTATATTTTAAATGTGAAATAGCTCAACCTTTTCTTCACAGACTCCAAAGTCTTTTCTACTATCCTTGCATCTTCAACATCTTTCTTACTAGGATTGCTGTAGAGAAACAGAATGTTCGAGTTTACGTTCCTTCACTCGTTTTACAGAGATTGAAATACTCTTATGGTCTTTTGTAGCTTTCTGCTTATGTTTTTTCTCATTGTTCTTCTTGTGATTTTGGTGTTCTTCTGCAGAATCTCCTTGTCGTGAGGGACGCTAAAACTCCAAACTGTTTTGGAGGCATTGGATATTTAGGATTTGAAAAACTCACGTTTGTACCCATTCAGGTAAACAAGTTGGTCATAAATAATGAAAATTATACAGATGTGTAATAGACGAGAAAAAACAACTAGGGAATATGACAATGTTGTTCTAGGAATCAACATAGGAGCATCTATGCTTGGCCTTTAAGGTATAATGTTTAAGGGAAAATAATAAAAACATTAGAACGTGGACTGTCCGATGTATCTGGATTTATGCTGTTGTCTTGCCTCTAACTAGGATTTAGCAGTTAGCAGGCATAATGCATTCACCATATTCACTGCACGTTGCGTTGTAGGCTTCTGAATTAATTCTGAGACTTAACATTAAAAGTTGTTCATATCTTGTTTAAAAAAACACACTGGAATCAGATATTAAAGGAAGCCTCATTGTTCTCTTATGATTTTGAGTCGTAATTTATCGATATGGTTTTGTTTCTTAGTGAAAACAACGCTTACATCATCATTGGGGGCGAGATGAATGGACGAACTTTAAGACACCCTTTCTCTACTTTTGATAGTTTTATGGATTAAATTTTCTTTCATGCCATGTATGTAAAAGCAAACATCCTTTTTCTGCCTATAGTCTTACTTTGTAGATTACAAATTGGAGAACTTCCTTATAATTCACCTCTAGGTGTTAGGTGTTCGGTGTTCGGTGTTCGGTGGTCGGAGTTTCTACTCCGTTGTTTCATTCATCAATCAAATTTGTTCCTCTTCTTACAAAAAAAGAAAAGAAAACGCTTGCATCATTGTAGTTTAAAATGATTGAAGGCTTCTATGTGGCCTGCCTCCAGTCTGTTGATTGAAGGCTTCTATGTGCCCTGTTTTGAACGTTTCTTTTTGCCTGTTTTCTTATGCAGACTAAAATGGTTGATATCTCTTTGCTCTCTGTTGCGGAAGTCAATTGGCTGAATGATTACCATTCACAAGTCTGGGAAAAGGTTTGACATTCATACCACCATTGTTATCCTGGTTATCTAATTTCACATCGATTGTTTGGAGCGTACAAAACAGTTTTCTGTTTCTATTTCTAGAAGTATTTTTAAGAACAATGATCATAGATTAAGATTATTGTTTACTTCAAATCAAAATTTACAAAAATGGGAAGAACATCTGAAGTTTGTTAGGAGTCATGACAAGTAGTCTGTTAAGGGGCGAGGAAGAGCATGAACCAATCAAAGATGGCGTTTTTATTTTTGTGAACCCTTTTGGATAGAATTGAAAGTAAAACTATGCAAATTTAGATCAGAGTCATGACAAGTAGTCCCTCAAGAGGTGAAGAAGAAGCACGAACCAATCAAAGACGTTGTTTTTATTGGTGTGAACCCTTTTGGATAGAATTGAAAGTAAAACTGGGAGATCCCACATCGGTTGGGGAGGAGAACAAAACATTCTTTATAAGGGTGTGAAAACCTCTCTCTAGCAAACCTCTCTCTAGCAAATATGTTTTAGAAACTTTGAGGGAAAGCCCGAAAGGGAAATCTTAAAGTAGACAATATCTGTTAGCGCTGGGCTTGGACCATTACAAATGGTATAAGAGCCAGACAACAGGCAATGTGTTAGTGAGGAGGCTGAGCCCCAAAGGGGGTGGACATGAGGCGGTGTGCCAGCAAGGACGTTGGGCCCCAAAGGAGGTGGATTGGGAGTCCCACATCGATTAGAGAAGGGAATGAGTGCCAACGAGAACGCTGGGCCCGGAGGGTGGTGGATTGTGAGATCCCACATCGGTTGGGGAAGACAACGAAACATTTTTATAAGTGTGTGTAAACCATTCTCTAGCATACATGTTTTAAAAACTTTGAGGAAAAGCCCAAAAAAGACAATATCTACTAGCGGTGAGCTTGGACCGTTACAAAAACTATACAAATTTAAATTAGATACAGTTCAAAGGGGACAAAATTATACCACTGTAGAAGCTTCGGGATTCGGGATTCACTGTTTTAATATGATTATGAGAACGGCTTCACTTCTCAAAGTAAATTTACTCATATATGGTTTGTACAGGTTTCTCCATTGCTCGAAGGTTCTGCTCGCCAATGGCTGTGGAACAACACTCGGCTGATTGCAAAATCCTGATTCTTTGCTTTTGTTTGACAGAATGTGTGAATGCTGTGTAATTTATGGCCATTGAATCAGATGTAGAAATGATATGTACTCTCTACACCTAATGCTGAAATGGGTTTGAACTTAAAAGGTCTGAGTATTTTATAGCAATTAAGATGATCAATCCTAGTATGGATAAGCATTAAGGTTGCTCGGATAAGGCTCGGATAAGTACAAGGGTATGAATGATCTATCCCAATCAGGCTTCGATGTATTAATCCTTCCTTCGACGAGCCCGTCTCCGTTCTGTGGTAGGGCAAGCACACAGTGAAGTATCAATCGAAATGTACACTCCATTTCTGCCTATAGTCTCTGCTTTGTTCCTTTCCCTATCCTTTACAGTCGAGCTGCTTCGTTCCTCTCCCTATTGGTCATGCCAAACTGATTAGCTAAGCGAATCCCTCAGAGTCGGGCTTTAGCCTCCACCTCTATTTTCTTTTTTCCTGACTATACTGTTTGTAGAACTGTTAATTCAAAGGTTTTTTGTTTACTTTTACGATTGTTTTTTAGAATAATTGAAGCTGTTCGTATGAAAATTATGAACTCAAGGAGTTCATAATCTTAGTTTTCTTAATTTTTGTACATTGAAACGAATATTATAAACTCTAATTAATATATAACAGTTCAAGTCCCCTGCTAGCCAATATTGTTCTCTTCGAACTTTCTCTTTTGGGCTTCCCCTCAAGGTCTTAAAACGTGTCTATTATGGAGAGGGTCTAGCTCTCCTCCGACCAGTGCCTTGCACCGTATCGTAGGCTCTGATACCATTTACAACAACCTAACTTCATCACCAGTAGATATTGTTCGCATTGGCCCGTTACAAAGCGTCGTTAGTCTCACAGTTTTAATTGCAACCTTACTGCATGTAGATATTGTATGCTTTTGTCCGTTACGTCGTCAGCCTCACGATTTTAAAATGCCTTTGAGAAATGCTTGGTTCCTTTCTCCAACGATCCAGGGATATAGTTGAAGAGATATATTTTAATATTTTAAAAAATAATATATCATTTAGCCATTTGGATTTTAAAAATAATATATCATTTATCCATTTGGAACAAAATCAACTTCCCGCGAACGCCGACAATGGAGGCGCTGTATCTCTCCACTTCAGCACCAACCGTTCTTCCATTTCGGAAAACCGTTGGCTCTCGAACCATTTCAAAATCCTCGATTCCCTTCCCTTCTTCATCAAAGTCTCGATTCGCAACGATTTGCAGGCAAAGAATTGATGGAGAAGATACGCCTCTCTCCAATGCTATGGATGCTTACAGATTGTTCGGCGTCGACCCGACCTGCTCCGAATCCGAGCTCAAAGCCGCTTTTCGAGCTAAAGTACGTAGGTTTTACTCGTTGCGATGAAAAATCGAATTGTAGTATCTAGATTTGAGTTTTCGGAATCTGATTGGGAAGCGATTAAGTGATTGGCTACTTAGGTTGATTGTAGAATTTTTGGTTTTCTGTACCGATTTTCAATTCGGCTCCGGATGTTTGGCCGTGCAGGTGAAGCAATTCCATCCAGACGTGAATAGAGATGGAAATTATTCCGATTCTATGATTCGTCGTGTAATTCAGGCGTACGAGGTAGCTATTCATATATAGTATCAAGAAGAAAGTTGTGTGGTGTTCTTATCTCATTGGTAAACGTTGTTTCTTTGGTAGGATGAACATTATGGCAATCATCATTCATGATGACCTTAATTTGATTGTTATCTCCGCGTCCTTTATTACATTGTAGAATTCAAAACTATTGTTCTGTTGTTTCGAGAGAAAGTGCATAGAGAGTAATCTACGAATGGAAAAGATCACCATTAAAGGTTAACGATGAAATATTCAAGCCATAAGTACTTGTTTCGATGCTGACACCACAAGAGACTGTAACAAGCTGGAACTATTTGTGTTCTGATGAAGAACTTGTTCACTTCTATCATCTATGTTATAGTCAATTATGAAACTCAACAATCACTATGCTTTCTACAATATGCAGATGTTGTCAAGTTGCAGCCGAACCGAGTTCATTGAGAGGTATCGTTGTGCTTTTGGTGTTGTTCTTAATGTGTATAGAGCTGCTTAAAATTCTTGCAGCATTCATCATAGAATAAATTGTGTAATGACCATATTCTTGGAAAGTGCAGGGGAATTCTTATTTATAAATGAAAGGTTATAGATAATATGTAACTGTGAGATCCCACCTCGGTTGGAGAGGTGGAGAGGAGAACGAAGCATACTTTATATAGGTGTGGAAACCTCTCCTTAGCATACATGTTTTAAACACCTTGAGGGGAAGCCCGAATGAGAGAGCTCAAAGAGGACAATATCTGTCAGCGGTGGGCTTGAGCTGTTACAAATGGTATCAGAGCTATATACGGGGCAATGTGCTAGTGAGAAGGTTGAGCCCCAAAGAGGGGTGGGCACGAGACAGTATGCCAGCAAGGATGCTAGGCCCTGAAGAGGGTAGATTGGGGGGTCTCACATTGATTGGAGAAGGGAACGAGTGCCGGTCAGGATGCTGGGCCCCTAAGAGGTAGATTGTGAGATCCCATCGGTTCGGGAGGAGAATGAAGGACCCTTTATATAGGTGTGGAAACCTTTCACTAGCAGATGCGTTTTAAAAACTAGCCTGAAAGGGAAAGCCCAAAGAGGACGATCTGCCCGCGGTGAGCTTGGGCTATTACAACAACAATGAATTACTTTTTACTCAAAATTTACCATATATTAGGGAGATTAAAGGTCCATTATTGACGTTTTATAATTTGATAATGTTCATTTCTATCATTATTCGATGATATATCTATTGTTCATTTTTTATGGAACTCTCACAATCAAACATATGAACTCAGGGAATGTTTAGATCCTTTTGAAAACCCAGAATGTGATGCATTTGATGTCTTTGTTAATGAGTTTCTTTGTGTTGGAAAAGGTACCATCTTTGCTCCAACTTATGAATGTTACAATTTAAGTTCTTTGTTACAATACAACAATCTACATGTGTTGTGTCATAACATTGTGCAGGCTGCCCATATTCGTGTGTAGACAGAGCTCCCCATGCCTTCACTTTTGCTTCGTCCACCGGGACAGCCCGGGCGACTTCTCAAGGTTCGTTCGAGTGATTATATGCAATTATAATTTCAGTATTTCGAGTGACATATGAAATGTGTGTTATTCCTACGACGATTTTATCTTTTGATAAACTAGGACACGGTGAAGATTATCAGGTTCAAATTGCAGTTGGCCAATGCCCCAGAAGCTGTATACATTATGTAACACCTTTGCAAAGAATCATTCTGGAAGAGCTACTTGACAGGTACAAAAATATTCCAACTTAGATTCATGTTCGAAACTGTGGTGTCCCACATTGGTCGGGGAAGAGAACAAACCACCATTTATAAAAGTATGGAAACCTTCCCCTAGAAGACGCGTTTTAAAGCCTTGAGGGGAAGCCCGAAAGGGAAAGCCCAAAGAGGACAATATTTGCTAGCGGTGGATTTAGGTCGTTACTAATGATATCAGAGCCAGACATTGGACGATGTGCCAGCCTTCTCGCCGTTCCCTGAAGGGGGTAGACACGAGGCGGTGTGCTAGTAAGGACGCTGGGCCCCAAAGGGGGGTGGATTTGGGGACGGTCCCACATCGATTGGAGAAAGGAAAGAGTGCCGGCGAGGACGCCGGGCCCTGAAGGGGGAGTAGATTGTGATGTCCCACATTGGTTGGGGAGGAGAACAAACCACCATTTATAAGGGTGTGGAAACCTTTCCCTAGCAGACGCGTTTTAAAGCCTTGAGGGGGAGCTCGAGAAGGAAAAGCCCAAAGAGAACAATATCCACTAACAGTGGATCTGGGTCGTTACAGAAACCTTACGACTAGAAATCTCAACCCCTCTAAACTTGAATTTTATACTGAATTTATATTATTTATTAAAGGTTCTTACCTTTACTTTATTAGTTTAATTAGAAAAGTAGCCTAGTTCGGCTGGGTGAAGCTCCGAATGGAAAGAGTACTCTCGTTAAAATAGGTTCTTACCGCATAGCTTTTTGGTGACTTAAGTTCATCTTTGTTTGTGTAGTGCCTTGGATGTGCCATATGATAATTCAGCAGAGGCAGATTTACTATATTCTCTTATAGTGAAATCAAAATTCGAGAATAATCGATACAGAAAGCCGAAGAGGGAGCCAAAGACGTCGACCGAACGAGTCGATTGGTATTGAAATCTTGATTTTACCGTCTCGTGTTGAACTGAATCAAGAAGAAACCAATGCAGGTGACAAAATATCTTCTAAGTTCTCTAAAGAAACATATGTGTTAGAGTTCGGTGGGTTAGTTTATTACCCATCAAATGGGATCATTTCGATTCTTTAAATGTTTTAGATTAAGATTTGTATATATCTTAGGGGATCGTTTTGTAATAGAATTATTATTATTATTTTATAATTAAAATACATATTTTAAGTGGAATGGCTCGATAGCTAACTATAAGATAGTTTGTATGCTAAGGTGTGGCTCTAGGTAAGCTAATTATATATATATATATATATATATACATAGTTTCTCCCTCATTTCTTCTTTTTTTTTTCTCTTGAATAAGGGCTATCCATCGAGTAAAGGGAGGTTTTACTACAGTGATTCGAGCGGTTGGTGTTGGTGTCCTCTTCCTCTTCGAGAGTTGCGGGTCTTTCTGCATGAGTGGTAGCTCACGCGCAAAACTCCTCGTACATGAGTTCTAGTCGTTGCGCAGCGGTCTGTTTCTTGACTTCGCTTGCGCGATGATGATTGGTTTCATCCATCCTCGACCCTAATGAAATTGAGTATTCCAGTGGGTAGGGTTTGATGGATAGAGCGCCCGCCTCCTCTTCAGACGTGTTCGACCATATATATTTGTTTATTTATTTATTTGTGTTTAAGGTTTTTTATTTTTATTTTTGCAGGAACTCAACATAGGATGAGGGTGAGAGCGAAGGAGTTGAATAATCATTATTTTAAGAAAAGGTTTTATTTATTTTTTTATATGGGAGAGGGAGTAAAAATAAATAATTGGTAAGCATAGTTCAACGGGGGAACGTAGACTTGCTACTGTTAGGTGAACTATTCTCCACAATGGTATGTTATTTGTCTACTTTGAGCATAAACTCTCTTGACTTTACTTTGGGCTTCTCCAAAATGTCTCGTTCCAATGGAGAGAGTAATCATTGATTATAAACCCATGATCATTTTTTAAATTAATCCATATCCAACCACTATATGGAGGCCGATGTGGGACTTTCATCCAACAGCTATATGGAGGCCGATGTGGGACTTTCATCCAACAGCTATATGGAGGCCGATGTGGGACTTTCATCCAACAGCTATATGGAGGCCGATGTGGGACGACTTTCATCCAACAGCTATATGGAGGCCGATGTGGGACGACTTTCATCCAACAGCTATATGGAGGCCGATGTGGGACTTTCATCCAACAGCTATATGGAGGCCGATGTGGGACGACTTTCATCCAACAACTATATGGAGGTAAACGAAAGGACGGGGAAAGCTTGAACACATTTGTCCGGGGTGAATATAAGTATATTGAAATTCGGAGCATAAAATCGGTCTCTTCCACCATGAGATTTGAGGTTCGAACCACCAAAATAATAATAATAATAATAATAATTCAATTGAAAAAATAACAATAATAATTCAAATGAGTCGGGGCTCCGTTGGGTCGGATTTGAAAAAAGCGGAGCTCCGAAAACGTCATTTTAAATAATATATAGCCGTTTGAAACAGCGTCGGTAGCCATTTGAAATCTCTCCGAATTCAGTCTCAAACCCTACTTGACCGTTGCTCTCTCTCTCTCTCTCTCTCTCTCTCTCTCCACTCAGCTCTGCTACTTCTTCTGCTTCTTCATCAAAATTCTTGGCATTTCTCTCGAAATTTCACGTCCTCATTCTCTTTGAATCCATGGATGGTACCCTTTCTCTCTTTGGGGCGGGATTTTGTGGGGGACAGGAGCGGATTTGTTTGTTGATTTGATTGATTTCTTAATTTGAGGAGTTATTGTTTAAATTTCAGATGCAACGGTGGAATTCGCATCAGAATTATGCCCTCCGGTTGTTCCTAGTTGTGATCCGAGGCCTCTGCCTTCATTATTCGGTTCAGGTTCGTTAATTATTCAATTTTCAACGATTCTTTCTTGGTCTCGATGTGAAAAGAATGTTCGTTTTCATGGATCTGTTTCGACCCGGAATCCATGGCTTTGTTTTCGTTCTTTTTATTAGAAATCAAGTTGACCTATTTACATTCAGTTAGAGCATTAGGATTTTCTATTGTGGAGCCGTTTTTGTTTTTCTTTGTATGTTTCTTCCTGCTAATTTCCTAATTGCACACCATCATCTGTGTTTATCTTGATTTCGGTTTGGAAACTGAGGATTGAAAGGAGTGGCTATCTTCACGACCAATTCAAATGTTTATGATGATCTTTTCTGTAAACTTGTTTGATCCTACTGTTTGGTAGTATTTTCACTAAAGTTCTCAGTTGTCCAGACATTGCTGTGAGAGAATCTTTTGAACATGCGGATAAGATGGAGAGCGGATTATCTAGCGATGAATCCCA
This sequence comes from Cucurbita moschata, assembly GCF_002738365.1. NCBI lineage: Eukaryota > Viridiplantae > Streptophyta > Magnoliopsida > Cucurbitales > Cucurbitaceae > Cucurbita > Cucurbita moschata. The sequence goes on along the minus strand of NW_019268522.1, from coordinate 1,781,509 downwards.
ATTAGCATCACCAGATGGAGCGCAAATACTTCCAATCCTTCAAAAGGTCATTGACTTAGGCAACAAAGTAGAGGTATGAAGTAATTGAAGTCTTGTTTTTCCCAATTAGCATCACCAGTTCATTTTTTGTACTCTATGTTGTGAGGATATATGATATGACGAATCACTTGTTCATTTCTGGTTCCAGAATTTGAAGAATGAACATATGCTCCTAACTGAACGATTCAAATTAGACACTGATGCTTTTCCAGGCCCTGAATTTGTAAAAACTCTTCAACTTCTAGGTAGCTTTCTTCTACCACCCAACCACTTTCCATCATTTCGACTTATTAATCGCTCCTGAGCGACTAATTCTTGGCTGCTTGTTTTCTTTTAGGTACAGAACATGAACTTTTAAAGAAGAAATACCTTGGAGAGGTCACTGAGCGAAAGAGACTTTACAATGAAGTGATTGAACTGAAAGGGAATATTAGAGTTTTCTGCAGATGTAGACCATTAAACGAAAGCGAATTGACCAATGGATCTACCTCTGTGATTGAATTTGATTCATCTCAGGATAATGAGATTCAAGTTGTTTCTTCTGATTCTTCAAAAAAACAGTTTAAATTTGATCATGTGTTCAAGACAGAGGATGGCCAAGGTAATTGTAAGAATTAGTGGCTAATTTTGAAGTTACTGTAAATTCTTAATCCATATATTGATGATAAGTTTTCAAAATGTGTAGAAACTGTTTTCGGTCAAGCTAAGCCTGTTGTAGCTTCAGTGATGGATGGGTATAATGTCTGCATATTTGCTTATGGACAAACTGGAACGGGGAAGACATTTACTATGGAGGGAACGCCTGAAAACAGAGGAGTCAACTACCGGACTCTGAAGGAACTGTTCAAGATTTCCGAAGAGAGAGATGGTGTTATGAAATATGAATTGTATGTCAGCATGTTGGAGGTTTATAATGAGAAGATAAGGGACCTCTTGGCTGACAACTGCAATCCAAATCTGAAGAAGTGAGTTTTTGTTTTTCTATTTCTGATAATTTTTCATGGAATATTTGGATACGGTGATTGTGAGATCCCACGTTGGAGAGGAAAACGAAACATTTTTTACAAAGGGTGTAGAAACCTCTCCCTAGTAGACACGTTTTAAAAATCTTGAGGGGAATCTCGAAAGGGAAAGCCCAACGACGACAATATTTGCTAGTGGTGGGCTTACGCTGTTACAAATAGTATCAGAGGTAGATACCGAGTGGTGTGCCAGCGAGAACGTTGGTCCTTGATGGGGGGTGGACACTGGGCAGTGTGTCAGCGAGGATGAACGAGTGCCAGTAAGGATGCCGGACCTTGAAGGGGGGTTGGATTGTGAGATCCCACATCGGTTGGAGAGGAGAATGAAACATTCTTTATAAGGGTGTGGGAACCTCTCCCTAGTACACGCGTTTTAAAAACTTTGAGAGTAAGCCCGAAAGGAAAAGTCCAAAGAGGACAATATCTGCGGGTTGAATGGCTCCAAAGATTTAATTATCATATTAAGCTCATGCTTGCATTAGTCTTCTAAGATACTTGTTATTTGTTTGATTGCGAGATTTCTTCTACTAGACTTGAAAAATCAACTAATGACCACTTCAAATGAAACACATTAATAATGTTAAAAATATTGGAAGAGATTGTTAATATATGTGGTACGTTTTAAGGTTGGAGATTAAGCAAGCAGCAGAAGGAACACAGGAAGTCCCTGGATTGGTTGAAGCTCAAGTTTATGGAACTGAAGAAGTGTGGGAACTACTCAAGTCTGGCGGCCGGGCAAGATCTGTTGGATCTACCAGCGCGAATGAGCTAAGCAGCCGATCCCACTGGTAAAGTTCTTGTCCAAACACCATGTTTTTACCTTGAAAAACATGTTCTACAATAAATAGATACACTTTTTGTGTGCCAGATCTTTCTTTAACAGCATTTGTCAAGTAAATTTTGTTCTTACAAGATGATTCAACAATTACCATTGCATCATGTAGCTTGTTGCGAGTCACTGTCAAGGGCGAGAGTCTTATAAATGGACAGAGGACAAAGAGTCATCTTTGGCTGGTCGACTTGGCTGGTAGCGAGCGCGTGGGGAGGATTGACGTTGATGGCGAAAGATTAAAGGAATCTCAGTTCATTAATAAATCACTTTCCGCTCTCGGTGATGTCATCTTCGCCCTTGCCTCTAAAACCGCTCACGTTCCTTACAGGCATTTCTCCATCCAACTCTCTTATTTCTCATCCAACTCTCTCATTTCCGCTCTCGGTTATATCTGACTGAGTTTTATTTACTTTTCTTGTAACAGAAACTCTAAACTCACTCATTTGCTGCAAAGTTCATTAGGTGGGCTTCATTGCCTTAATACTTTGATCCTTATTCTTTACTGTGAAGCTTCATCCTGAGTTAAATTAGTGGTCTCTCTGGTATGACATTAAGTTCTATGTGCAGGAGGAGATTGCAAAACCCTGATGTTTGTACAGGTTAGTCCAAGTTCAGCGGACGTTGGAGAGACACTCTGCTCGTTGAATTTCGCTAGTCGAGTTCGAGGGATCGAGAACGCCCCTGCTCGCAAACAGACAGATCTCACAGATCTGTTCAAGTTCAAGCAAATGGTATCCAAACACGGGAAAGTTTGGTTCTTTCAGTGCTTTGACCTTGTTCTTAACAAGTTTTTTTAACATACAGGCAGAAAAATCCAAGCATGACGAGAAGGAAATGAAGAAGTTACAAGATAATGTGCAATCGTTGCAGTTGAGACTCACTGCTAAGGAACATAATTGCAGGAATCTTCAAGAGAAGGTAATAGATTTAAGTTTCTAACCATGTTCTTGTAATAAATCTACAAGATTTTTAAGTTCTTACACAATTTTTTTACAAGATTTTCGCTATGAAGAAAAGATTTTCGTTATTGGCTTTGTACGAACAGGTTCGAGATCTCGAGAGTCAACTAGCAGATGAGAGGAAAGCCAGACTAAAACAGGAAAGTAGAGCTCTTGCTGCTACTTCTACCGCTGCCTCTCTTCCAAAGTTGGCAGCTCCCAAAACTGTTACAGAAAAGAAGCCACCATTAGGTCCTTCTAAACTAAGGCTACCCCTAAGAAAGATAACCAATTTCATGCCGCCACCTATGACGTCGTCCCCCGTACCATCCAAGAAAAGGCGTGTCTCGTCGTTCATAAATACTGCTCCTCCTCCTCTAACAGAAGGCAAAGAAAATGGCCACAGAATGATGACAACTGCAGCAGCAAACACAAGAAGCCTACTGGTACCAAGACGACGTTCACTTGCTGTTAGACCAACTCCAACAACAACGACGACAACGACAACGACGCAGGTTTTTCAACCCAAGAGGCGGGTTTCAATGGCTACGCTTCGTCCGGAGCTGAACTCTCACATGACAACACCACTTCACACTTTGGGGCCACAAGAATTTGCAACAAGGAAAGCACGATACTCAAAGTTGTTCTCTCCATTACCAGAGTTCCAAGCATCAGTAGAGGCAACACCAATTGCCATGAGGAGCAGTAGCAGCAAGTTCATGGGGAGCCCTCCAACTCAAGGTGTCCCCAAAGTTATTGCATTGCAAAGAAAACCAGTAGTGTGGAGTCCTCTCAAGTGGAGAGAGCTGAGAAACTTCAGGAGGCCATCTTTAATACCGTCTCGACTTTCCTCTACGGAGTTCCAATGACGATATACAGCCTTCGTCTCGACCACCTTCCCACTGCTCTGCAAAGAAAGCCATCAAATGTGGAGTCCTATCGCTCAAAACTTGCAGTAGGCCATCTTTAATACCGACCCCGTCGCGATCTCCTACCGAGCAAGTTCCAATGACGATATCGTCTTCAGCATTATGGTACAACTGGTCTGTTTCTTCTCTACAGCATGTTCTCTGTGATTACTACTATAATAACAATTCTTTTTATAGGGTGTTTACAGCTAAATTGTATGCTTCTGGCTTACCAAATGAAGTCTCAAGAAACACAAAGTCAAGTTTAGATTTGTACTCTTTATACTTTAGAGATCAGAAATTTACTGTTTTGTTTCCATGTCCTTTTGGAGGCAATGCTGTGAAGGATTCCTCTTTCTCTCCTTCCTCTACTTCCTCTGAGCGTTTGTGTTGCTCGGTCCTTCACCGACATGTACCCAACGATCACCGACGCGTTTGATTCGAGCAATTCATCTTTTGAGAACGTAAGTATGGTACTAACCTTGTATGTATAAAGACATCACATCTCGTTGATCATTTACAACCTCTCTCAATAGGATTTGGTGCACCAAAGGGTTGTTGAACACCATATTCAAGCTTATGCATGCAACTTAACGTTCTAGATATCTAACCATTAGTGTCATCTCAAACTGAACAGTAGATATCATAATTCATTTTGATATGATAATTTGTAACGGTCCAAGTCCACTGTTAGCAGATATTGTCTTCTTTGGACTTTCCCTTTCGAGTTTTCCATCAAGATTTTTAAAATGCGTCTACTAAGGAAAGACTTTCACACTCTTATACGGAGTGCTTTGTTCTCTATGGGGATCTCACAATCTACTCGGGACTTGTTCCCCTCCCCAATCTATGTGAGATCTCGCAATCTACCTCCCTTCAGATCTCACAATCTACCTCCCTTCAGTATCTCACAATCTACCTCGGGCCTAGTTTGCTCGTTGGTACTAATTCTTCTCTCCAATCAATATGAGATCTCATATATTTAATTTTCGATCTCAATACCGAATCTTGATTCATTTTGATATTTATTTAGGGTCACAACCTCACAAGTTTATGATCAATTTTAAAACAAACAAAGATTAAATTACAAATTCAGTGTTTAAACTTATAAGTTTGTGTCAATTAAGTAATTAATAGTTCATGAATTTTAAAAAATGCTTCTAATATGCGTATAAATTTTCTACTTTATTTATTCGATTTTTTTTTTAACTTACAAATCTATTGAACACAACTTATAATTTATTACCCTATCACATCAATTTTATGTTTAATAGATTCGTGGAAAAAAAATGAAAAACATTCCTAGATACAAAAGATAATGAGAATTTAACACAAATCAAACATCATTTAGTTTGATATTTCTCAACGTTCATAGTGTCCACAGTAGTTGCTCAAAAACAACTCTTCTTTGCTTGACAAAAAGGCAAGTTTTGGTCACTTAGAAAAACGAATGACCCTTTTACAAAATGTGTAGTAAAATCAAACAACGTTTTGTTTGTGTTGTTTGATGAGAGAATTACACGAGGAAAAATGATACACAGACTTGGACAGGAAAACCTGTGCCACTTTTATAGCATCAAACCATATAATATTGTACACACTAATAATCATACACTTCTCTATTCACCACTGGATACAAAATTGTAAAACATGCATCCTTTAAAAGAACAAAGAACAAAGACAGGTGATTTAGCAAATACCTCATTTTGTCCTCTTTTTTCCCCTTTCATTGAGAATCTGATCATGATCGTGCTTCTTACCCAGTTAGGGGGCTTCTTCACTTCATACACTCCACAAGGACTGCAGAGGGAAGGACAAATGAGAAGAGAAACTCAGCTGAAGTAGTTTGAAGCTATGCTAATCTTTCCTCACTTCCTCGGGAGATGAATTTTTCCTGTTTTCCCTCCCTGCACCCGACGCGTCGTCCCTGTCAACAGTTCGTCACATCATGCATATTGCCATGGTAGAATTACATACTGTGTAAAGACGAAATGAAACGTAGATATCTACCGGAATGGAGATGCAAATCGTGTTCGCTCTCTCGGCCTGCTGATGGCTTTATCCTTTGGAGATGACGTTTTGCCTCCCGTGCCAGCTTGACGCATCATCTCTGTAAACAAGACAGTTGCATAGTCATATGTAATAATTGTTAAGATCGCACAACAACGCACACAATCGATCTAGATGAACACAAAGAAATAGGAGAAAGAAAATGTAAGGACGTTTTTGTATTAATGACTTCGTACAGAGAAAATACAGAGAATAGAAAAAAATATATCTTCAATCACTACCTAAGGGGTATAGGGGTATATATATGGTTTCAGTTTACTATATATAGCTTTATCAGATATAACCACCTACTATATATAAATATCTACCATATATTTTTCAGACTCCTATAAAGGCATTGGTCGTATGATTGCTATCTTCTTATTTAAGGCATAAAGAATAGTTATTTACCTCGTTTCCTCTCGAGCTCTTGATCAAGCTCTTCTTTCCACTTCCTCTGTATTTCAGAATAGTGTTTACTGCTAGATGAGAAAACATGTTACTCACCAAGGTATCAAGAATGCTACAGATGTTAATGATACTAAGCCTGCTAAAAGAACATCCAAAATTCAAACCTTGGACTACCAGCTTCTGGCTGACCATCAACTAGAAGTCCTTTCCAATCATTGAGTTGTGACCTCTGATCATTTGCATTACCCCTGCTGCTGCTATCACTCCCTGGAGTCCCAGTGCCGAAGGCATCGAATGCTGGGGATAGATGACCGGGACTTCGACTTGGTGACCGACTTTTTGGGGGCAATTTCAAGTATTTAGGAGTAGTTTCATCTTGTTTACTCTCTACAAAAACTGGAGAGCAGGATCCATTCAAACTATTGTAAAACTCCTCATATAGTGGTGACTGCAGTTTCTTCAATTCAAGAGCCTGAGGCATTGAAATCATGTACAAAAATTTAGATCAAACAGGTTCATTTAATAAAACTGCAAAGGGGATAATTAGAAAGACGAACTAGTTGCTATTTCAAACTGAAAATCCAAACCTTCTTATCCAAGAATGCTTTAATTTTTGATTCAGTAAGCTCATCCTCATCTTCAGAAAGTGATCGTCCACTAGGAAATGAGAAGTTTTGGTCATCATCAAAAACTTCAGAACAGCTGCCAGGTGCTAGAGTTTGCTCATCTAAATCGCTTCCTTGCTTTACTACTGAACTTTGATCAAATTTGCAGTCCTCGTCATCCGACGGCTCACAGATTGGGTTATAACTCTATATAAACCACCCCCACCCCACCCAAAAAAAAGAAAGAAAAAAAAAGTGAAGTTAATTTCCAGAGATCTCTGGACGGAGAACTGAAAATGGATCCAAACATTTTCCTCACCTTGAAATTCCCAGATGTCATAGAAGACCTGAGTTTTACTTCATCTAACATAAAATCATCATTGTCATCAACCTGACACATTTCATTATCACTGTTTGTTCCCCACGTATCATTTTCTAGTTTGTTTGCGGTGTATAGTTTTGAGCAGCTCAGACTATCCAAATTACAAATATCACTTGATCCAGGATGCGTTGGAGTTTTGCTGTCAAGAAAAAAAAATGTGAAAAACCTTAATATTGCAAGCAGGTGAATGCACAATTCTTCCAGTCGCTGAATTTTTAAATTCACCTCATTTCAAGGTTTGAGGTATATAAAAGTGAATGGGTATCCAAGGGCTCCTGAAGATGGCAAATTTACCGTTACAAACAGGAAGACAAATAATCATGAATAAATTATTCTGATTCTTTAATCCTCTAACCGTGCATGCATCACGTGATACAAGTAGAGATTCTGGGTCCTCCCCAGTAACAAAAGGATGCTGCACACAACAAAGCCGGACGGTTAGATGATAGTTAAAACTATCGCTCCTTTGGCACTATTTCTGTCAGTCTATGCATCTGACAATTTGTTCTTGTCGAGTAAAACAAAAATATTAATCAAGTAAAAAATCACCTTCAGGAGTTCAGATGCAGCTGGTCTTAAGTTGGGTTCCCTGCAATTTGGCCCACATCAATTTGACTTCCCATAAGAAATAGTGTCAAAGAGGAGCTAAAGAAAAATATTTCAAACGAATCTCAAAGTTGGACCATTGTTAACATATGATTAGTTTTCTTAAGATCAGGGTTAGAAATGCAAAGAAATGAAACGTACTTCTGCAAACATTTCAACAGAAAATCTTTAGCTTCAACAGAAAGCTGCTCAGGGATTGGTGGATGAGACTTTGTTGTGCCTATATGAAAAAGAGCAGCAACCTAAAAGAAATGTATTGTTAGTTCACTTTACAAGAATGATTTAATCCACCACCATTCAAACATCTTCAAGTAATAAGATACCTCTTGATACTGTTGGCTCCAAGGAGGCTTTCCTGTAGCCATCTCAATAACAGTGCATCCAACACTCCATATATCCGCAGAGCTAGGAATAATTATCACATACTTACGATCATCCATCTCATCAAATTAATATTTAGTCAAAGGCAAGGCTACATAAGACCAATTATTTGTTTACTACATATTTGATTCTCTAAAAGAACAACTATCAAAATTCGGTCATAACTGAGCTCGAACCTGCTTTATTGACTAAAAATATATTTGCTTCGAAATTTTTTGTCAAAAAAAATTGAAATCAACATTTAAAAGTTAATGATTGATATCAAATATTCCGAAGAGAATGTAGATTCTAAGTAGAGTTTGACTTCAGTCAGTTCTTACAAACTATGCCCAGTCTGCAGAATTACTTCAGGAGCCATCCAATATGGAGTACCCTTCATAGACTTTGCACCTGAAATTGTAGCCTACAACAATGGAATCTTGATCAGAAGGCAGATAGCTTTCAAACCAAATAAAAGTCAAGGATCGTTGACTTTACCAGCTCGACAACCTGTTTCGATGCACCAAAATCAGCAAGCTTAATGCATCCCTTGTTATCTACAAGAATATTCGCCCCCTGCAATAGAATACAAGAGACACGACATATTTATAACTGACACAGGGGAATGAGAAAATTGTCTGCAAATAATAATGATCATAACTAACACCGACCTTAATGTCCCTGTGCATGATACCATTCTTGTGCAAGTATTCCAGTCCCAGTAATAACTGTTTGGTATATGTTCTTATAACCTACATACAGTACGTATAAAGGATTAGACATTCAATGCTCTGACGCTAGAATGATCAAAGTAGAATATAGAATAACTTACTGCTTCAGGGAAGGCTCCAAATTTCCCCAAAAGAGATGATATTGATCCACCAGGGACAAATTCCAATAATATATTTACAGAATCATCCTCCCTAACCGTGCCCAAATATCTCTAAGAAACAACACAATGTATTCAGTGGGAAAAGTAATGGGCTTCTTTATATAAATGGAAGAGAAGGCCATACTCACAACAATATTTGGATGAGAAAGATCCTTGAGAAGTTTCACTTCTTCCTCAAGCTCCTTAACATGAGCCTGGTTGCAACAAAAACTACTCAAAATTGACAAATAAAGGTCATTTAGATATGAAATATGCATCAACTTGTTCAAAATTTCTTGCTGTTTCTCATTTTTCAGTTCTATTTGAAAAATTTCGTAATTCCTCATAAATCATACTAATATAATATTCATTAAGCAGCCAACAAATTTCTAAAGACTTGTGGAGCTTAACAGCGAGCCACATAATATGTAAAAACAATAAAAACTTAATATTATGAAGCACGAGATTAAAAAATAAAGATGAAAACAATGAAGCCTTGTTTAAAAATCATATTAACCAACACAAAAAGGAAGATTATAACTTTCAAGTATCTAACTCATATCAATGAAAAACTCAAATTAATTAATTCAAACAATTTTTAGTGACTGCATCAGGAATGTGGTTAGTGGCAAATGCCATATATAGTCAGTCATCTGTGATCCAAGATAACCAACTATGTATGCATGCATCTCTATATATAGACTATAGTATAAGTACAATCTTAGAGTTTGGGGTAATGAAAGAACAAGTAACCAATTCAACCAAACTAGAAAATTATAAAATTATAATCAGCTGTCGAAAGGCACACTAAAAAGAAGACCTGCGCTTTCTCCTTCGAAGCGCCATTTGCAGCAATCAGAACCTGAAAGAGAACAACGAAGAAAATTGTCAAAATGAGATCCTACACCCGACAATATGCAGTAATCATTTCACAAGATGTACGAATGGGTGAAACAACAAAAGAAAACGAAGAAAATCCAAAATCGAATCAGAACTCAAAGAAAGCATCGGTTGCAATCAAGAGAAATGGAAACTCAAAAGCAAGCTTCAAAAGCACAATTCACCAATAACAGATGAGTAAACATTACAAAGAGGTAACCAAAAAACCAAAATCGAACTCCAAAGCCAGCAAACCTGTTTAACAGCGAGAAGCTCGCCAGAGCCAAGATTCATGCCCATATACACCCGACCAAAGGCGCCGCAGCCAATCAACTCGCCCTTGCGCCATCGAATCGGAGGCTCAGTTTCCTTGAGAATCGGAGGATAAGCCGACGATGATGGCGAGTGCCTAGAAAACACTCTCGACTTCCTAATACTGGAGTTAATCTTATCAACTAGGGCTCCAACTCCAATTGCAGGAGAATGCGAATCCTCATTCTCAACAGGAGCACGAAACACCAATGATCGGCGAACAGAAGCAAAGATATCTTGCATTTGAGTGATCGGGAGAGATTGAGGGAATGAAGAATCTGCGAAGAACAGGGAAAAAGGAGAGTTTCCGATTAATGGCGGTCGGCAAGAAAATCAGAATCTAGAGAGAGAGAGAGAGAGGAGGGAAACGAAAGTGGAGAGAGATTTTCAAAAAAAGGAAATGAATTAAAATAAAAACATTCAAATAAATAATAAAATTAAAAATAAATAAATAAAAGCCGACAGTGCCGTTCTTAATTGCGAAGGAATCAGTCTAAAAAACAATTTTTATTTTCTAAAGATTCCATCATTTAAATAAATTACATAATTAAAATTTTGAATAATTTAATTAATTAAGTTATAAATATATATATATATATATATATATATATATATATATATATAATTTCAACCATTATTGTTTTTCTAAAAATATTTATAATTTTAATCATTAATAACGGTCGAAAATTTGAACTTTTAATCTTTAATCGCATATACACTGACTAAATACTGACTAATTGAGCTATGTTCAAGTTGATAATATTATGTATTTTTAATCATAATATTTCATATATTCGTACCTCCTATTGAGTTGAATTTTTTGAAAATCGAATATTTGGGTCAACTTGTGAGTTGACTTTTTTTTTTTTTTGTCAACTCGATCAACTTAATTAACTTGAGACTTGGGTTACAATCCAACCCAACTCTAACCTACCTTATTTTTAATATTATTACGGACATTAAAAATATTTGACATTTGTAACCGATGTTAGTGATTCACTCTAACTTGTGAATATTTGATATGTGAATTTTATAATATTTTAGTTATTAATGTATCATATATTGCCGATAAATATAATTTTTTCTAAAAAATCATGATCGGGTCACCAACCAAACCAACACGAAATTTTGAGTTTGATTTCTGAAAAATTGAGGGTTAGATTGGGTTGTAAACTTTATTCACGTTGCTCGAGTCACCGACCAAATCAACCTGAAATTTCGAGATAGTTCAAAAGATTTCTCCGACCTAATCTAACCCATATACACCACTAAAAAAAGATCGATTCACGACATAAAATGACACGAGCAACTTAACTATAATAATTTTAAAAAAAAAAATTGGCCATAAATATATGTAAAATCAATATGGGAGGTCATACCTATAAATTATTTTGGTTCTTTAATTTGTAGTCATATGGTCAAAGTTCTTTATTACAATATTATTGGATTTTTTTACTCATCCGTACATTAAATATTTTTGTTTATTATTTTATAAATTTTCAAAATGGAAGGTTTAGAAAAAAAGAAAAAAAAAACGATTTTAAGTTAATTTATTAACCGAGCTGTGTGCCAGCGAGGATGCTAGGCTCGGGGGTGGATTGTGAGATCCCACATTTTAAGCTAATTTATTAATTGAACTGTGTGCCAACAAGGATACTAGGCTCGGGGGGTGGATTGTGAGATCTCACATCGGTTAGAGGGGAGAACGATGCATTTCTTATAAAAATGTAGAAACCGGAGAACAATATATTCCTTATAAAGGCGTAGAAACCTCTCCCTAACGCGTGAAACTAACGACACTACATAACAGGCTAAAGCAAACAATATCTACGAGCAAGAGGTTTCCACACCTTATAAAAGAATGTTTCGTTTAACGACCCAGGCACACTGCTAGCAGATATTGGGCTTTCCCTTACGGGTTTCTTCCCAACACTTTAAAATAGTCTGATAGGGGAAGGTTTCCACACACTTATAAATGGTGTTTTGTTCTCCTCCCCAACCAATGTGGAACATCACAATCCACCCCCTTTGGGGCCAGCGTCCTTGCTGACACTCGTTTCTTTCTTCAATCGATGTGAGACCACCACCAAATCCACTCCCTTTCGGGTCCCAGCGTCCTTACTGGCATACTGCCTCATGTCTACCCTCCTTCGGGGAACAGCGAGAAGGCTAGCACATCGTCCAGTGTCTAAGTCTGATACCATTTATAACGCCCCAAGCCCAGAACAAAACATCATTTATAAGGGTGTGAAAACCTTCCCCTAGCAGACGCGTTTTAAAGCCTCGAGGGAAGCCCGTAAGGAAAAGCCCAAAGAGGACAATATCTGCTAGCGGTGTGCTTGAGTCGTTACATATCCTTTTCCTCCCCAACCGACATGAGATCCCACAATCCACCCTTTTGGAGCCCAGCGTCCTTACTGGCACACCGTCTCGTGTCTACCCCCCTTCGAGAAACAGCGAGAAGGCTGCACATCGTCCGGTGTCTAGCTCTGATATCATTTGTAACGCCCCAAGCCCAGAACAAAACAATTTATGAGGATGTGGAAACTTTTCTCTAGCAGACGCATTTTAAAGCCTCGTGGGAAGCTCGTAAGGAAAAACCCAAAAAGGACAATATCCACTTGGGTCGTTACCTTTCGTTTCCCTCCTCAACCGACATGAGATCTCACAATCCACCATTTTGGAGCGCAGTGTCCAGCTCACGGAGAAAAAGGCTACAAAAACCAATAGAGTCGGACCCATAACTGATTTGATGAACATGTAATGCTTTTGCTCAAAGAAAACCCCATTTCTTGCGCTACACTCGAAAACCCAAACAAACCCATCAAACCCAAAGACTTTCCATTCCACCCGATTCTTTTTCATGTGAAAATGTTTGTTTTCCACCAAATTTTCTGGGCAAACAAACAAAATTCCTCTGCCCAACACCACTTCTACAATCAACCTCCCTCACCCATTTCCATGGAATCTTTAAACCTTTTCTCTGCATTTCGATCGAAGCCAAAAACAAGATTCTCCACTTTTTGGCGCCAAGCTCTTCAAGGCCAAACCGTCAAAGATCGATCAGAAAGCTCAGAATCCATCGATCTGTAAGTAAGTTCTTCGTTCCGCATTTCAAGATCCAAATGCGTTCTGTCTGATTGCGATCAATATGTTTAAAAAACGAAGCAATGCGATGATTCTTATTGATGATTTCTGTCTTCTGGATTTGAATTTTGCATCCCACTTTCGGTTTTGTAATGATTTTCCCCACATTTTGTTTCAAATTTGGGGTCCCCAGAAGGTAAGATCCTGCAAATTACTGCTATGGAAAAGGGAACTTTATAGCTTTATGTGATTTTCTTGGAGTTTTTGGCCTGCCAAACAAAATCCCATTGGTTCATCATTGATCTGTGCTTTTCACTTTAACATTCTGATGGAGGAATGGAATCTCTATGCTCTGCTTTATTTTCTCTCTGTGTTGCATATACCAATAGGGATTTGCTAGAAGAGTGCTCCAAATGCTTAACACTTTCACATTGTGATTTGTCTCGAGGATTGAGAATTGTTGGGAGAGAGTCCCGTATCAACTAATTAAGGGAATGATCATGAATTTATAAGTAAATAATACATCTCCATTGGTATAAGACCTTTTGGAGAAACTAAAAGCAAACATTGGTATCAAATTCACACCCTTAACTTAGCCATGCCAATAGAATCCTCAAGTGTCGAACAAAGAAGTAGTGAGTCTCGAAGATGTAGTAAAAAAAGTGTCGAACAAAGGGTGTACTTTGTTCGAGGACTCTAGAGAAAGGAGTCAAGTATCGATTAAGGGGAGGCTGTTCGAGGGCTCTATAGGCCTCAGGGGAGGCTTTATGGTGTACTTTGTTCGAGGGGAGGATTGTTGAGGATTATTTAAAGGGAATCCTACATTGGCTAATTAAGGGAATGATCATCGGTTACACCATCCTGGAGATTCGTGATTCCTAACAATTTGAAACCTTGAAAATTTGCACTCGAATGGACCCAAATGGCATAAACTATTTGTCCTTGATGACTATGTCTGAAAGGAAAGAATAAAAATAGACTAAAGCTACTTTATTCATATTCCTAAGGTATGAACCGAACCAGAATCATGAGAAACTGCTGTCTACAGGCCAAAGTTATGAATAAACAGGTTTTGAAACCAACTTTTTCTTTCTCTGCTCATGAGGAACTGCCTAGCTTTTCTGCTTGTACAAGTCAAGAATGCTCAAGCAATGAACATTGAGAAGGTTATTCAAGAAGATCTAAATTGCAAGCCTCGTTTTTTCTGATGCATTTCAGACATTATATGTCCTCTTTCTTCCCTATCTTTGCCCAAAACTGGCCTCCTCAGGGTCTTTGAGCCACTTTCATATGCAGTTTTCCTCTGATTTCCTTTGAGATCGCCCCCGCTTCGTTCTTCGAAGTATTGGAGAACTTGATTTCGATCATCTGGGTAAGATTTAGATTCTTTTCCTTGTGAGTTTTTGATGATTTCTGGTGGAATGAATGAATTGTTCATATGCTATTGCTTTAGCGTTCAATATCCTTAAACGAGGAGTTTTCTTGACTGATACGGTTAGAATCCTTTAAATCTCTAAGAACACAACCCTGTCTGTGGGTCTGCACATTTCAGATTCAGAAACCAAATCAAATTTTTTTCCCCTTCTATTCTCTAAGAAATCTTTGAATCAATTGGTGGCGACGAGGCATTTCGTTCATTTCCCTACAAAACGCTCTTGCTTCTGCACCGAACGGCCAAAAACGATGCTGATCGTTTGTCATTTTCTTCCATATCTCTATAATTCAAGTTTCTAAACATGTTTTAGAGAAATATATAAGGCTTTACAACATAGCTTCTGAATCTGTAGGAAAATAATGTATATACCTTACAATAATCTATTTTATTATCAGATTTGGATGGGACCCACCTGTATTATTAGATTGTTTTTTTAACATTCACCGGTGATTCTGTATGAATTAGAGTGATTAAGTTTGTTTTGTATTGTGCAGATCTTGATGAACATAAGAAAAATGGCAGACGGTGACATTGATTTTCTAGCAGAAACAGATTCACCTCGTGGACTGGGTGAATCTGGGAAGCCTATACCGAGCTCACCTCGAGTGTTGTCGATTCTTTCCTCTGTTTTCGAGAGGTCGATTCAGAAAAATGAAAAGTTATTGAAAAAACTCAAAACGAAAGACAACGTTACGGTTTTCCATGGTTCCCGAGCACCGACCATGGGCATTGGACAATATATTGATCGTATCTCAAAGTACACATGTTGTGGCACTCCTTGCTTAGTTGTTGCCTACATATACATTGAAAGATATCTTCAAAAGATGGATGCTTACCTTACTTCTTTGAACGTGCACCGCCTTCTGATCACCAGCATCATGGTTGCAGCGAAGTTTAACGATGCCGGGTAAGTTTCGATATCACTTAGTTAACTTTGTAATTCGCTCGAGATGACAAGATTTTGAGCTCTGCTAATATTCGTCTTTGTTGGCTTATCATTCATCCATTAACTTGAGATCATATGAAGAGGAATCCATAGTTTCATGATTTATATGAATAGTTGACACTTTTTATAGTGAAAATAGGATGAACATATGATTTAGTTCCTGATATTTGGTCATTCTTCAATTTTGTCCCATATCTTTCAAAAGTTAGTTTGTTTTTGTCGAAAATATCCTATATTTAATATGATGGAACGGACATTTGAAAATGTACCCATGAATCGAAAACTTCATAAAGACCCTCACATGGCATACGTACACATTTTTCCTAGTATAGTGACATTCACGACATAGAATGAAGATATGCATCTAAGATATAATTGAAAATTTTAAAAGATTAGGTACGAAATATGAAAACGAGTGCTTGCAAGATATCAATGCGCAGCTCAAACTAGAGTCATGCTGCTGAACCGATATCAAACATCTTATCTATGCATGCCCGAAAATTGCTTCGATGTTATAACACACAGCTTATTGTGCTATGCTGTGTGCAGGTGCCATAACAACACTTTCTTTGCCAAAGTAGGAGGAGTGAGCACAAAAGAAATGAACAGAATGGAGATAGAATTTCTGTCCAATTTGGACTTCAGACTTCATGTCACTGCAGATGCTTTCAGAGCTCATTGTTTGCAGCTCCAAAAGGAAGGTTTCGGGGAGAACCCGATCGATCATCGACCCGGTAACAAAACTCGAGCTAAATGTTTACCTCAAATTGCAGGCTATACTTGCAGAGCCGTTTAAACATTCGAAAGGAAATCTATCTTCCTTAGCTTTCATGGTTAGTTAGTGTTGAATCTAAGCTCCAATTTTAAACCAAACCCAGAAAGAAGAATGTTTCAACTAGGAAGAGGATGATAGTATTGTAGAGATTCAATGGAAAATGTTTCTGATGAACTCGAAAATCTTATCATTTAATGATATGATTAATTTATTTGAGAATTTGGTTTTTTTTACGATACCTTTAAATGTCGGTATGTAGTTCGAGTTGACTTTCGAACTAGGAACACTAAGTAGCCATATATGTTTTGCAGTCAAATTCATAAATGTCTAAAGAAGATTTAAATAGTTATGTTTCTGTTCTAGAATTTGCAAAAATGTTAAAATTAATTAAATTGAACCAAAATTGATAAAATCTATAAAAATTTATCCAAACCAAAGGGTGTTTATTTTTAACAATTGGTTTGGTAAAAAAAAAATTAAAATTAAAATTAAAAAAGTTCATTTATCATAAAATTAGCTAATTTATAAAAAAGAATCATAAAATGAACATGATAAATAATAGCTTCAAATTAATTTTTTACTATCCTATATTAATCCACATGATTAACAAAAGTTTGTATCAATTAGGTGAACATTAAAAAAATACGGAGCATGTCTTGAATTTTTTATTGTGTCCATTTTGCATTCTAACAAGTTTTTGAACTCAAAAGTGCCTATTAAATTTTAGACCTGTTCTGACCTTTTATTTAAAATTCATGCTCCTATTGGACATAAAATCTAATTTTAATGTTCCATTACACACAAAATTCATTTTGATGTCCAATAGGAGCATGAATTTTTTAAAAATGTCGAACAGGTCTAAAATTTAAACTCTAAAGTTCAAAGAGCTACGACACATTTAATATTTGGAATCCGAGACACATTAGACTCTCAAATAAGGACTAAAGTTCCACCTAGAGATTAACATTGGTCAAGCAAAAATGAAGATAAAACTGTAGAAAAAACAACCATCTGCAAAGATTGAATATTTTCAAAGCAAAAAAAGAATCATTTCCTTTGAATAACTGGTCTGAAAATCATAAACCCTAGCATTAAGAGGGAAAACAAAACCAATAGCCGAATGGGGTTTGATAATTTACTGTTAAATTATATTACAAAAAAAAAAAAAAAAAAAAAAAAAAAA
>NW_019268522.1:1759678-1763420 GCF_002738365.1 Cucurbita moschata | reverse complement strand
AAAAAAAAAAAAAAAAAAAAAAAAAAAAAAAAAAAAAAAAAACCAGATAGCTAAAAGACTAGAAGAGTGCTTTTTTGATCGAAAATTGCAACTTATCATCATCTATAATGATATTATCTAAGAACCCAACTCAGGAAACCCAATAGAGTCAAGAGAAATATGACAGATGGGCTAAGCATTAAAGAGATGAAAGTATAAAGATTTAGGGTACCAACCAGCAAAACGATGCCATTGCCATTGCCCTTCCTCATTTTTAGCTGGAAGAGTTCTTCCTTGTGAGATAGACGCGGTAAGCTGCCAGTCCAACGATCGTTACAGCAGCTCCAACTGAACCAACCACATTACAAAATCAGTCACAAAGATTCAAATCAAATAACTTGAAATATTAGATCAGTGATTGAGACATACAATTAAAAGTCCCATTTCTGGACATACAATAAAAATCAAATGAATCAAACATATGAACTCATCTAAGCAACCAACCAATGAAGCAAAGGATCATAGAAATATAAGCTAATAGTAATACTCGGATATAGGTTTTACATGTTGGGTCATGAGTGGAGGGCAAAACTCCAGAAACTATCATCATACCTGAAACAAACATAAGAGAGCGGTTTATGAGCTTGTGATACTGCTTGCGACTTCTGCCCGCCTCAGTTTCAGGGATGCTTAAATGAGGGTGCTCTGCAGCAGATGCGATTCTTCGGAATACGTTATTGAAATCGCCCAATTTTGTGTTGATAGGTATTGGAGCTTCTATACCCATATCTTGGCTCACCTACCAAATTGCATCCATACTATTATGATGAGAACAATGATATTTAAAGATTCAGGATTTCAATGGCAATCGTAACTAAAATACTACATTCCAGTGGTCACTAACAGGCCAATAAATGCAATTATTAGAAAGTGGACCCAAAAAAAAGATATGAATTACAAAGAAAAACCGTTAACAGATTCAATACATGCCAGTTGCAGATATACTTGCAACCAATATGATATCAAAAATGTTATTTCTCGAGGAACCTCCAGACTTGGAAGAGTTAATTACTAATAACATTTTGCAACACTTGATCTTCGCTTTGCATCTTTCATCTTTGAGGATAGAGGATGATAATGTTGTTTCCATTGAAAATTTGTGGCATATTTATGATTCTCTCTCATGAAGTTGTTGGCATTTAGCTCGCTGATTCCTCTCTTATCATGTATTTCGTAAGTTAATGGGAATTTTTCCACCAATTTGAAAAAACTTCATTGAACATGATGAACCTCTCTCATCAAGGCGTTGGTTTGCTTGGTCGGCATCTATTTCATTAGTTCCTTTTTCAAAGGGTTTCTTGGATGAAGTTTTTTTCTGTCCGTTCGTGGTAGTTTTCTTTGAAGATCTGCGAGGCTTTTATGGTTCTTTCTCATCAAGGTGTTGGATTGTTTAAGTCAATATTTATTTTGTCGGTCGTATTTCAAAAGGTATTCTTAGCAGAAGCATTGTTCCATGAAGCTTTTATTCTAAGTTTTTTAGGGGCAATTAATGGTAAGTCAAAAATTTCTTCCACTTTCAAGACAACGTTAATGTCACCTTTTAGAGGTCTCTAGACAGTCCATTCCTCAACTTCGCTCAGTATTCATTAATGTGCATGAGGAAAAAGATTGTAACCGTCTCTAAGTCCTTTGGTATTTCTTTCCTTCCTTTTCACTCCCTTCGGGAGTTGTAACCCTTAAACATTTTTTCATCTTCATTATATCATTAAGAAGTTGATTATGGTTTATAAAAAAAAAATTAAAAAGAACAAAACAAAAAAACAACATGCTATGGACATTCGGCATTGTATTGTTTTTTGCTTTTATTTAGTAGGAAACCAACTTTCATTCAAGTGAACGAAATTATTTAAGTATGCAACTAGCTAAAGGACATTTTTTTGTTCAAATACAGAATTTGAACTTATTCTAATAAGATATATTTGATGAATAATAGTTTCTTCTATGGGAAAGATGGAGTGTATATGAGCTTCTACTTTTCTTCGTCAATACAGTAACCTCAGTGGAATGTTTCAATATTATTAAAACCATTGAATATGTATGGTACATAGAGAAAAGAATTTACCCTCGTAGAATCTTGTATGGCCGAGGGAAATGAATCAAGATCATCTTTGGCAGCAGCAATTAAACAAGGCACCTCATAACCAGTATTCTCACCGTGACTCGCGACTTCAACAAGTAAATCAGTTGCTTTCTTCCATGAGGCCTCATCGGAGCTGGAAAAGAAAACAAAGTTGTAATCAAAATATTTCAAGGTATGTTCTATCTATAAACCAGTTGAGTCCCACCATATCCACACTCCAAATAACAATTATCCCAACCATCAATCAGGGTGCTGAAAGGATTTTAGTAGGTGGAGTGCAAGTAGAAGCTCCCCACCGTAATAATCAATCAGTCCATGCAACTAGATAATCAATCGCTAACAAGAAGAAAAGACAAGAAAAATACTGGTAGTCAATGCAACTAGATAACTAATCATTAACGAGAAGAGAAGAGAAAAAAAAAAAAAACTACTGGTAGAAAAGAGAAAATGAACGACTACTAGTCCATACAACTAGCGAACCGATCATTAACAAGATGAAAAAATGGAAAAGGCGAACAGAAGGAAATGTTTTTTTAATTAATTTGTTACTGAAGACTTGGGGCACACCATTCTTAGATTAATAATTTAAGCAACCTAGTATACCCTACTTATAATGACGTACAAATCTAGAGCATCAGAGGTTATGGCCGTTCTTTAGAAACCTCGATTGGGGAGGAACTGGAAATTAACTTTTTAAAATTTTGTGAACTCTTTGGAATTCATCAAATAGCTCTTCCTCATTTGTAGAGTAGCATTTTAAAAACTCCCTTAAGAAGTTGGGTGAGTATCTCATTCCTTCGAATTTTTCACATATATACGAAAATTGCATGCTCTGAAAATGAAAATACAGCCTAAGGGCCAGGTGTAGAGACCACCCCCTCCCAACAACTGCTTCATTAGTGTTTGTCAATCATTAATAATCCTCGACAGATTATAATTACAAAAGAAACACAAATGCCATTTTCAGTCCAAAGTAAAAAGATATCATCATCCTACTATAGCGTAACATTGTTAATAAGCAATGGCCGTTTCCATTAGAAAAGTTACCTGTCATGCACAAATAGTGCAATGTCGCAAGCAGCTAAAGACTCTTTGACAGACAACAGTTTTTTAACTCCATCTTCAGGTATCTCCCTCAAAACAAGGGTTTTTTTTGTTCCCTTTAAACCAAGAAAGAAATTTACACAGACAGAAATTATCAGATAGCAGCAAACATCATATAGCTTATGAACAATAAAAATTATCATTTTACTAATGTTTGAATACATGTAAAGAAAAATAATCAAAAGTGCAACAACTTCAATGGTGAAGAACAATAAAGAAATGAAATCTTCTGCATCCTCGATAAAGGTGAACAAGTAGACTAGCAGGAGTTGGGCAGTCCCTTTAGGAAATTCAATAATGCCTATTTGAGTGTGGAACAAAATATTCTCATAATGAAATTGTTTCTTAACCACGCCCCAAAAAAAATTACAAAAAGTATCTTGTTTGTCTTTTGGTCCTATTTTCGTTTTCACTCCCCTTGAGAGTTCGTATCCTTTGGACATTTTCGTTTTCATCATATCAATAAGAGGTTGTTTCTTGCTCCAAAAAAAAAAAAAAAAAAAAAAAAAAAAAAAAAAA
>NW_019268522.1:1753813-1759272 GCF_002738365.1 Cucurbita moschata | reverse complement strand
AAAAAAAAAAAAAAAAAAAAAAAAAAAAAGAAACATGTCCCATTCCAAAAAAACATCATGAACTCTCTCCTCCAGGTTTAGTGGCTTCCAGTTTTACAATTTGTGTAACACATGATATATTAAATCCTTGAAAACTGAAACTTAAATCCATGTTTTATAATTTTATCAAAACAAGAGCATAGCAGCACTTACTCCAGGTTGGTCAACAACGTTCACTGCAAAGCGTTCTTCAGTGGTAGGAGTATAAGTCTCAGAAAACGGCCTGTGCATCAAATCCTTTTATTAACATATGACATGCTCTATAACAAGTACTATAGAATTAATGCCTCAAACAACTAGATAATTACAGAGTGTTGATAGTAAACCTTGCAAGAAATGCATCCAATAAAGCAGATTTTCCAGCCTTCTTAGGCCCAAACACAAAGCACTGAAGAACATTTCGGTCCAACTGTTGCTTCTTGCGGTCCAACCGTCGTTTCCTTGTTATACGAACAGAAGATGCAGGATCGCCGGTGTAACCAATGTATATCAGGTTCTCTATGGTGTAAACTGGGTCTAGGAGTGTCATGAGAGACCACTGCAGAAATTGAAGAAGAATAGACAACTATAATACACTTCTTTTAGAAGAAAAATCTATCCTGTCTCAAACTGAATGCTGGATAGGGTGGAGGGGTTAAATGAGAAGAATATACAAGCATCTTAAGTGATATAATAAGGGAGATGTGAAATATATCAGGTTCAGGATAACTGATCGAAAAACTCGGGTTACAAGCATACCAGTGATAAAAAGTCATCAATCGACAATCCTCCCATTGCATTTCTTTCTGCAGAATCTCTGTATGGTGCTTCATTCCAAGGACTGGAGTTCAAAGTGATAGTTGCATGTCCAATGAAATCATGGAAGCTCATTAGTATGTCAAAAAAAAAAATCATGCGGAGAGAATAATGGTTGCCAAAATATTCAACTAATAAACGTTGGAAAGGATCTCAATACCCTGTTTTGTAAGGATAGTCATAGGATCATAGGATCTAAAAAACCGCACCTTAAATATGATTGATCATTCACAACTGAGTCAAGACTATAAATACAAGACTAGGCTGAAAGAGCAATTGATATATATCAAATCATATCAATCATACAATATGAACTTCAAGAAAGTTGTGAAGAATGTTGTTCAAACTACAACAAGATAAAGTCAAGTTGCAATTAAGAAGAATCAAGCATCATTTATGCAACAAGGGTTTCAAGATACTTCAAGTGCGGTTTCATTTGTTTTTTGATGATTAGAAATTCTTGATGGATGATTGAAATCTAGATTTATGGTGTTTTGTTAATGTATTTTAAGTTTTAAGATTTTTTATTTACTTTTAGGTTACAGTTATATAATATTGAAAGTTACAACCCTTGAAATGCTTTATAGAAGGTCAAGGGTTTCATTGTGAGGCTATATAAAGTCATGTATGTTGTCTTCGTAAAATAGATTTGAAAAATGGATTACAAAGAGCATTTGTGCTTTTCTTTTAATCTAAGCTAAGCTTCTTTGTAATTCTATACAGTTATAGTTTAGGTTGTATGCTTAGAATCATTCAAAATTATTATTTGCATTAAATTTACACAAGTGCTTCGCCAACACTTCTACTTTTGGAACATATCTAAAAAAAACAAACCAATAAGAGAGACAAATGAAAGATTATTTTCGGTTCAATGCACAAGGATACAATTTTTAGCTTATAAAAATAGAACCATGATTCCCAAAATGACATGAAGAGAACTGCCAAAGGCAGCGAAGCCAATAATTAATATTTAATACCTCTCGGGTGCAGTAGAAAATAGTTCTTCAAGATCACGAGGCCGCAAGGCACCATTCTGGTGGGTAAAAAAAAATATGGAGGTGATCAATAGTTCCAGGTACTTTGTAACAACTACTTGGCTATTAAAACATATCTATAAGCTAGATTCAATTACTCAAGCACTAAACTCGGTTGAGAAATCAACAAATAAACAAATAATTTATAATTCAGGAAACTAGAGACGAAGACATACACCATCACTGTCATAGAGCTCAAATATTCCCCTTAGAAACTCGATGGCTTCATTTGTCAGCTCCACACTCTACAGAAAGAACAACTGTCAAATAATAAATTGAAACTAGAATTTGAATCATACGGAACACTTTAGAAAACAAAGTCAATGACATAACAAAAGGATACAATTTGTAAGTGTAATATACTATCCTACCAAGCCAACTGAAGCCTGATAAAAGAAAAAAAAAACCAAATCCCAAATCTTTCTTAATAGAATTATATCATTCCTCAAAATGAAAAATACAAAACAAGCAAAACCCTCCGTCCCCAATTGAAGTGAAGAATTTCACGACCCAAAGTCAGCCATCCATCTATGAAAAGTTAGTTGTTTCCATTCAAAAAAACATTGCCCACATATGCATTCTGAATTAAAAGCCTGCTCCATGAATGTGTAAGAAGTAACTGTTTCCAGAAAAATATAGAAGGGATAACTAATATACAAAATCGTATAGACTGTAGTAATTCAACGTATATTATGATAAGCTTGATTTTGCAAGTCTTTGGCAGTGTGGTGGCAGTTGACCTATTCAACAGAAGTTGAGGACGGCCACCATGTGATTTTTCATTACCTGATCTGGAGCTCTCTTTCCAAAAGCTGGGATAAGTTCGTCCGAAAGTTTGATATCATTATTGTAGCCAAACTTTCTGAGTACCGTCCATGTTGTCTCCAAACGCCCCTTCTCTATAAATAAGGCATGAAGAAAGAGGAATCCTGTCAAAGTGAGCCCATGATCATTTACTCCCTCAGGAAGTTTTTCTTGAACAACCCTCTTAACCCCCACAATTTCAGAAGGTTGTAAAGGAGCATTGAAACATTTGACCTGATTACAAAATTAACAAAAAAAAATAATAATAATAGTAAGGGCTCCATATGAGTCAAATCCGTCATTTTAATATTAAAATGTCAGACACTGTAACTAATATATAAATAAATACTTCATGAGTTGCTGCCAAAAAATTTGTAGACTATGGAAAGGAAGACCTGAAAATCATTCAGCTCAGCATCACTCAAAGCACCATCTTTATTGTGATCACATAGAATAAATATCCGTTTCAGTGCCCTGATGCATCTAGGCTTTAGAGTTTGAGTTTCTTGATCAAAAAGTGGGCCTGTTGGGTGAAGTACAGCTTTTTGGGCGTAGTAAAAGACCTCAGAAATCTGCAAATGGAATAATACAATGTTGAAAACACGTGATTCTGTTGCGTTAATACTGATCTACACAAATGTGGGAAGTGAAAATTCACATCTAAGAGGTATAGATGGTAATGTTTTCATATAAACATGAAAACACTACTCAGCAGTGAATCAACATGGACCGATAAATCAAGTTGGACACAGTTGCAAACTTTAGCCAAATGGGAAATAGAAAACAAATTATAACACATATTAGCCAACATGATATACCTGATTAATGGAGCAACAAATATACCTGAATATGTTTAAATGCCGAACACTCAATGCATGTTTCAATTTCTCGAAATTGCTGCATTATTGGAGACATAACCTGCTCCAAGCTCACCTGCTGATTCTCATCTCTCAAATCCAGCTTACAGCCCACTGCTATAACTGGAACCCTCACCTACTTGTTTAAACCATTATATTCAACATCAATAAAATGATCAAAATGACTTATGAAATACTGAGCCGATTTCAGCAAAGGAAATGCTAAGGTTTTCAAATTAATGAGTCTGACTAGATAAACTTGTTAGGTTCCAAGCTCGGGGATGTTATTATTCACTTTCTATCCATCAATTCCCAAGTAGGGTGTAGAGTTAACTAACCTCCAATTGACGAAGTTTAGGAAGCCAAAAAGTACTCAGCCGATCGAGGGTTTGAGGCTGATCACAAGCATAAGTTAGCACAACTACATCAGCTCGCTTAAGCTCTTCAGCAACTTTTGCACTATCTTCAGTGCTGGGAGAAACAAAAAAACAAACAAAAACAGAACCTTAGAGACCTTCTAGATTCATCATTGAAAACCTTACGGACACAGGCAATAACCAATACGTATGACAATATAGCAGGAATTCATGTGATTTATTAGACCTATAAAGCTACAGAAATCAGACAACGGTGCTCCAACTTACAGCAAAACAAATGAGAAAGAACAAAGATCGGGAGCCTAGGTCTTAAGTGAAATCATACCCATTCCCAGTTCTCCCCTTCCATCACCACTGAACTCCTCATAAATCTTCCAGTTTCTTAACAATCAAATTTCCCACAGAACGGCAGAAGCAGCAAAGAAGAAAGTAAAACAATGTCAATATTATGGTCTCTCTTTTCTATTAAATTTTCGCCTATAAAAGGGGAATGGAAAAAGAAAAAAAAAAAAGAAAAAAATGGAAAAAATGGTATGCAGATATCTTGCCATAGGTAGCAGAATTCTCCTGTTATTAAAGTTGGAAACTACTTATATCGAGCCCATAATGCTAAAGGCAGAAATTATAGCTTCATTAGCACATCCTTTTAGCATCAACGTCGAGATAGAACAAAAAAGAACAAACATAGCAACTACTACCGTGATGAAGTATCGATGATTGTGGTGGGAACACGATCTGGATAAATGTCTTCAGGCAGCCTCGTCGGTGGCAATACTGGGGGGACATTCACTGGAAAATTGTCTGCCGCTGCAGTTACGATCAAGCTCGACTTTCCAGTACCACGGTCCCCGGCAATAACTATACGAACCCCGGTCCTTTTACCTGGGTGTACATTACCAGCTGGCGCCCTTGCCATTGGAGGTTTATAAACTGCATGAGCGAAATCCCAAAACAACTTTCAGTGACAGAGAATTTCATCGAAACAGACAAGAAAAAACATAAACACCATAAAAACAAAAAAAAAAAAAATCCAGTTCGCTTTATCGAAATCCAGATTCTTCAACACCTCAGAAAAGACCAAAAAAAAACACACATCCTATGAAATTGCGTGTAGACTGAGAAAAACACAAAATACAATCGAAGCCAAAGCCTTCGGGAGAGTAAGAACAAGTAGTAATCAGTGAAAGTATACGATAACGAACGACGAATGAAAGGCGATATTGATATCGTTGTATTGAAGGTAATCGACCTGGAATCCAAAGGGTGAAGAAACTGACCTTTGAGATTATTCTATTTAAAGATTAAAAAAAAAAAGTTGTAAAGCGCCACCGGACGCGGAGGCGTCAGCAGCACATACGACGGCGATGGGCGGAGCTGGTGGCGGATGTGGCAGCGGCGCGGCGGCTATGGGGAAGAAGATAGAGAGAGAAAAGTATTTGATTACGCAGAGAGGCAAAGCAGCTTCCTCTTCATTGTTCTCTTTGGTTTAATTTTCAAAATATGAAAAAAAAAAAAAAAAAAAAAAAAAAAAAAAAAAAAAAAAAAAAAAAAAA
>NW_019268522.1:1711974-1753077 GCF_002738365.1 Cucurbita moschata | reverse complement strand
AAAAAAAAAAAAAAAAAAAAAAAAAAAAAAAAAAAAAAAAAAAAAAAAAAAAAAAAAAAAAAAAAAAAAAGAATTATTGTACTCTCACTCTAACCTTACCCCAAAGTGCACAGAGTTTCGATGTTTTCCGATCTAAATTGGGCCTCTGTCGGCCCATTTTCCTTGGATGTATTCAAAATATCCAGCTTTCATCGATCTGGGAACCCAAAAGGTCTCGTACCAATTGAGATAGTATTCTTTGATTATAAACTCATGATCGTTCCCTAAATTAGTCGATGTGGGACTTTCATCTAACATCTCTCCTCGAACAAAGTACATCTCCCCTTAATCAAAGCTCGACTCCTTTTCTTTTGAAGTTTTAGTCATTTTTTACTATGTCTTCGAGGCTTGACTCGAACTGTAGTTCATTCTCTGAGTTTGGTTACTATACACGTATTTTTTAAACCTTTTTGAATGTTCAGGTTAAAAAAAAACGTTCAAATGTATCACTATTGTTTAAAAAAGACTGACTACTACACACGTACTCTCAATCTCAAGAGATCACGTGTCATTAAAACACATGTTTCATATCTTTCTCGAATATTCGGGCTAATACAAATGGATCCTATCCTTGGACGAGTAGGTTTAAGCTATTACAAATGTTATCAGAGATAGGTTTTGATCGACCTTAGACTTGTGGGTTATGAGTCCACCACGCTTCCGCTACACCACTTTGATTTGTTATTGTGAGATCTCACATCTCAACAAGTGAACGAAACCTTCCTTATAAGGGTGTGAAAACCTCTATCTACAAGAGGTGTTTAAAAACCGTGAAACTAACGACGATACGTAATAGGTCAAAGCAAACAATGGACTTAGGTTGTTACAGGAGACGTTTTCGCACCTTTGTAAACAATGTTGGGGAAAATATTCTTAACATATATACATGTGTGTATATATATATATACACAAAAATATAGATATATATACACACATATACAAATATACATATATATACACACACACACATATATATATACACACAAAAATATAGATATATATACACACATATACAAATATACATATATATATTACACACATATATATATATATATAAAATATAGATATATATACACACATATACAAATATACATATATATATTACACACACATATATATATATAAAATATTTTTAATGTAGGAATTTACTCAAATAAAATATAATTTTTAACATTAAGAAAAGAACATTATTATTTAAAATAAATTTTAAAAAATGTGAAATATAAAAGTATTAAAATTTTGAATTTGAATATTTAACTTATTAAAATAAAAAAATTTGGAATAATAATGATAAACTTTGATTAAAAATTATTTTTTCAAAAAAAGAAAAAAGAAAAAAGAAAAAAGAAAAAATATATTGCGCACGTGCGCACGTGCAGCACGCCATACAAACATTACTCACTAGTGTCCAAAAAAGGTAGATGTGTTTGTTTTCCAGACGAAAGAAAATGACCAAATTGGGGCTAGGAAATGGAGCGATCTCATCCGTTGATCCAATCGCCGCAAACCTAATCCGACGGCCGATATGCCGAACGGTGGCGCTAGTTCTTCAAAAAGACGTAACCGGGATCACGCGCTCAATTCTCTTACTCGGCAATTCATCGTCTTCTTCATTTGTTTGTCTCCGTATAAATTCGTACCTACCCAAACAAGAGAATACCGTTTGAATTTGCTCGAAATTTGATTCATCAGAGCAGAGAGAGAGCCATGAGTTTTGATCTCGAATCTCTCTCGGAGGCCACTTCTGGTGCGATTGGTTCGCTTGTCAGCACCACCATCTTGTACCCGCTTGATACCTGCAAGTCCAAATACCAAGCCGAGGTTCGAAGCCATGGACAACGGAGATACAGGTTGCTCACTTTTGTTCTTGCCCTGGTTTTTGTTTTTCTTGATCTGTGTTTGTGTGTTTCCCCTGTTTTCTTGACGGTTGCATTGATTGTTTTGGGTGACTTTCTTGTTTTGCTTTCGAATCGTGATCTGGAGTATCATTTCCGCCATCGTTACTGTGTTTTTTTAGGAATTTGTATAGTAAATTAAGTTAGTTTCTGATGAATGTAATCGACATATTCTTGGAGCTCGATCTTATGATCGTTGGAAATCTATCTCGTAATTGAGGGGTTTTCTTATCGAATGATCTATAGAATTTTAGAGCTTCTGAAGTGGTTGGCTGGTCAGCTGTGGGAAGTTTGGCATAATTTCAAGATCATTGGAATCTGGAAAATCGCTTGTTAGTAATTTGAAAGCATTCTTGTGAGTTGGATGGCATGATTTTATTGAAGTATGGATGCAAATGGCTTGTTTGGTTTCACGGCGTTTAGATTATTAATGAAATGATGATTGTGGAAGAACAAAGTAATAGACAGGACTTTGTTGCTTGGTACCTCTGATGAACACTTTTGACACAACACAGCCCAATGAATGGAACTACCTCGTGGTTCAAAATCTAATTCGATGCCACAAAAATTTTGTATCGTAGTTCTTGTTTTTGTATCGGTATTGATTCAGTCGATTTTGGATTGTGTAGGTATCTTTCAGATGTGTTATGGGAAGCGATAAAATCGAATCAAGTTCTTTCGCTGTACCAGGGACTGGGAACCAAAAATCTACAATCTTTTGTTTCTCAGTTCCTGTACTTCTATGGATATAGCTACTTCAAGAAACTATATCTGGCAAAAACTGGGGCTAAATCAATTGGAACCAAAGCAAACCTTTTACTTGCTGCTGCTGCTGGAGCTTGCAATGCCATTTTAACTCAGGTTGGGATGTCTCTGTTGTCAACCATATGGTGAAAACACATTATTTTTCCATCATTGCATGCCCTGAATTTGAGTTCTTAGAGGAAAATAGTAGATTCTTGTTTGGGATCTGTGAAACATGTTATTTTGATGTTTAAATTTCTAAAAATTAGATACAATCACATAAAAGAGGAAGATAATAATTGATCTCTATCTCTTATTGTGTTGAAATTAACACATCACATGCTTTTGGCGACCTTGAAAGTTTGGTATGAATTATGATGATTCTAACTTTATTCTCCATGATGCTATGAAATAAGAGACGATTAATCAATATACTACTGATACTCGGTAGTCTGGTCATTAGTCTATGATATAGACTGTAACAGCCCAAGCTCACCGCTGGCAGATATTGTCATCTTTGGGCTTTCCCTCAAGGTTTTTAAAATGCGTTTACTAGAGAGAGGTTTCCACACTCTTATAAGGAATGTTTCGCTCCCCATTCCAACTGATGTGAGATCTCACAATCCACCCCCTTGGGGCTAGCGTTTTCGCTAGCACACCGACCGATATCTGGCTCTGATACCATTCACAATAGCCCAAGCCCATCGCTAGCAGATATTGTCCTCTTTGGGGTTTTCCTTTCGGGCCTCCCCTCAAGGTTTTTAAAATGCGTCTACTAGGGAGAGATTTTCACACCCTTACAAGGAATGATTCGTTCCCCTTTCCAACTGATGTGGGATCTCAATAGATAGGGGCAAGTCCTTCTTTACCAGGATTTAGCTTAATTTCTCAATTCAGTGTGCTACTTTTTTTTGGAATGATGGATGAAGAAAAGAGTGAAAGAAAGCAAAGAATACTTTGCCTTTTGTCCATCCACATCTTGTTTGAGTCTGTCCTGCTTGTTGCAAGAGAAGTTTTCTTTTAATGCATTATCGTGTACAACATCGAGCTGCAAAGTTCGATGAACGTCATCGTTATAGATAGTTCCAAGCCTCTTTGAGAACTCCTGTTGAAATACTGAATTTTAATGTTTCTACTGAATTTATCTCTTGGTTTGCCACTGTATAGCCCCTGGATACCGCCTCCTCTAGAATGCAGACAAGTGCCTTCGGAAAATCGAAAGGGCTTTTCACGACACTGACCGAGGGCAGTTGGAGTGATGCATTCGATGGCCTTGGAGTTTCCTTGCTGCTGACTTCAAACCCTGCCATTCAGGTACTTACCCTCTCTATGCTTATTTTCAGTCATCCGTTTCTTCGAACTTCGAACTCGACGTGACCGAAAGCATTCAAGTTGTGCAACATTCTCTCAATTTAAGAAATAAACTTCGATTCAATGCAGTATACAGTATTTGATCAGCTGAAGCAGAACCTCCTCAAAGGAAACCAAAACAAAACAGAACAAGGTTCATCTCCAGTAGTCCTTTCTGCCTTTACAGCTTTTGTACTCGGTGCAATTTCGAAAAGTATTGCCACCATTTTGACATATCCTGCAATCAGGTGCATAATTTTTCTTTCGTCACCGAAATCCTCCTCCTCTCCTTACCCGTCTGGCACGTTCAAACAATTAAGATTTTCTCGATTCGCAGGTGTAAGGTGATGATCCAAGCAGCACACGACGATGAAACCAAAGACAACCGTCCAAAGGTCCGACGAACAGTTCCGGGCGTCGTCCATTCAATATGGAGAAGAGAAGGAATACCCGGATTTTTCAAGGGATTGCAAGCACAGATCTTGAAAACTGTACTTAGTTCAGCTCTGCTTTTGATGATCAAAGAGAAGATCACTTCAACTACGTGGGTTCTAATACTTGCAGCCAGAAGGTATCTATTTCTCACAAGGCATAGACTAAAAAGTAGCTGAAAACTGTCCATAAAGACCAAGAACATGTGAAGAAGAAGAAGAAGAAGAAGCAATAACAATGGAATAAGCACCATTCCCAAGGAGATAATGCAAGGTTAGTGTTGGTTTTATCAAAATAAAATTTACTCTTTGGATCTTGTTTAGAGGATTATATGCTCAGTTAGAACATGACTGTAGGCTTTGATTAGACTAAGCCAATGCCATGAATTTTTGTTGAATTAGCACAAAGTAACTTAGTTTGTAACCATACATTTCATTCTACATAAATTCTATCTAAAGCCTGTTGGGGGATTAGTAATCATCGAATTGGAGCATTCCTCACGACAATATTGTTGAAAAATATCGAAGGGAGAGGAAGGAATACGCTTTCGGAGATTGATATTGGATTTCTTTTTCATAAAAAATGAAGAAGGCTGAGGATGGCCTATGGTGCGTCTTATCTGAAGGGAACACGCTTTTTTGAAAGTGGTGGTATGATTGTCAGGTCCTCTTCTTGTTCTACCCGTTGGCCTATTAGGTAGGATAGCAGTCTTCGGGCTTTGCCCTCCCTTTCTCATAAAGAATTCCGACTTGGCCTGGGAAAACGTTGGCAATAACAGAAAGGAAGGGGTCCATGTAGCTGCTACGCCCGCCCTCTTCTTAGTCAATGAGGCAGCAGGTTCGACATCCACTAAAAAAGAGAGAATCCACTTCAAATAACCCTGCCTCCGCTAGGCATTGTGTGGAATAGCCGGACAACTCGAAATCCAAGTCTCAGTGCTGTTTCCCCGGGGAATATTGACCGCAACTTGATTTTAATCTACAAAACATATCGAGTGCAACTCGGTTTTACACCAAACTAGGGTTCCGTTTTAGGCTCTCTCTTTGAAATTCAAGTCAAGTAGCTTTTCGAAACCGCTCTAGAACGCGAGCGAAAACCATTTTCCGGCGATCGAATTGGGGTGTTGTAGAAAACAAAATCTGTGTATTCATTTGCATTATTCTATCCTTCCTCACATGTATTCCTTTCTTCCATCATTTTGCCACTACCCTTTGCCCCTCACCCCTTCAAATCGCTACTCGTCCTCCTCGATCGCTAACTGTAGATCGTCGAAAACATCTGCCACTACCCGCTGCTTGCCCTCCTCTGCTACTATAACCGTGCTTGCTCTCCTCAGCCAATAACCGAAAATGTTCGTAAACATTGTCGGAGTCACATTACCTTAAAACGACTTATCTTGCTGGTCATAATTTTGGATTGTGAAGATGTGGGTGATGTTGGATTAATTGTACGTACAATCATTGGATAATAATATATTTGGAAATGAGATGATGATAGTGACACAAATATAGTGAAGAAACAATAAATACATTGAATCTATATAATAAAATTTAAAATTAAATTAAATAGGAAAATAAATTGAAGATTCAAACTCAATTCATTAGACAAACGGATTATGAATTTTTGTGTTTGGGCTGTTTATTCAAAGTTTTATATGAAGTAAAAAGTAAAATGTTAGTTTATAAAATATTTTTCACTTATTTTTAAATATTTAATTAAAATTTACCACTCAATTTTGTAATCTGTGGGCTAAAATATATATTTTAAAATTAACCATAACTTTAAATTGATTCAATTCAACCTAAGAAACCACCGTTTCTATAAAAGTTTATAATCCAACTCAAACAAAAAATAATATGAAATATTTCAAAAATGGTAAATTACTAAAATACCCTTGAACTTCAAGATAATTACTAAAATGCCTTTGATCAGAAAATCAGATGGACGGAGTAGTAATTAGAAAATTCTTCAAAATCTTCATTTTTAACGGTTGGATCTCCACCAAAATTGAGTATGTTATAGAGGAGGCCAGTCCATGCTGCAAACTTTTCAAGGCCTAGAACAAGTATGGTCACCCTCTATTAGGATTAAACCAAAATTGGGATTATCTGCTAAGAATTATGGTAGAGCGGTTTATGAATGTCTATGCAGTGGATTTGATTTTACCAAAGATGATGAAAACGTGAATTCCCAACCATTTATGCGTTGGAGAGACCGTTTCCTATTTTGTGCGGAAGCCATTTATAAATCACAGGCTGAAACATGTGAAATCAAGAGACATTACTTGAATGCTACGGCGGGTACATGCGAAGAAATGATGAAAATGGCTATATTGGAGAGGGTATTTTTGACGAGAAATCTAAAGATCGCAAGAGTTTAAGAGTAACAAACCCATAAAATCAGCTCTTAACAAATAATCTACCTAATTATTTAACAATCAAGCACTCAGTCTTGCAAAGAAATCCAATAGATGAAGAACTTTCAGATTATACCCATTCAAATCCAGGAATTGCAGTAGTAAGGTATAATAATAACATGTTGTTATGAACACTTGAACACAATGGAACAATGAAATCAATTACATTCACATACTATAAATACCAATATATACATACATACATACATTGTACACAAGAAGAAGTTCCACCCTAATAACAGATATTGTTCTGATAATTCTGGGATTCTGAACTAGAAATATAGCATTTAAACAAGAACCAAAATGGATTTTAAAGAAAAGAAAAAAACGTTGGAACAAAAATGACCTCCAATATGATAAGATTCCTCTCTATGTATGTTGTGTACTGCATCCATCCAGTTCTGGACAGCATAATATGATACAAAATACGAAACGTCGTCGAATCGCTACACGGTAGCTCTTCTAAAGAATGGCGGAGTACGGATCGGATCCCAAGAGACCCAGATGGGTATATATATATATATTTGATCTTCTTGAAAACCCAGAAAGTGTTCCTTTCATGATCATTTCAAGAAGTGTGAAATCATCTAGCATTTCCTATTATTGAACATCCACAGGGATGAGCAGCAGAGCTGGGATGAAAGCCAATGAAACTGTGTGTTTGGAGAAAATGGCAACAGCCGCATCATCCAGAGTACTATACAAAACAGTTCAGGCTGGATTTCTGGATCCTCTTTTATATCACCTATTATTTGTGTGATGAATGAAAGGAGGATCACGGCCGATACGATTTGCCCATAAGTTTGCGAGCTTCAAGAAGTAGTTCTTCCCATTCCAGACCACTAAATCCAGCCCTAATTCGAAAACAAAATCTCAGGAAGATGGAAGTGTAGAAATAGGATATAATATAACACTTTTACGAGTATGAATCTACTACCAGAAACTCAATGCGTAATCTTAGCATTCAAGGTGTATTTCTGGATAATCTCATTTTTCAATTATTCAATCATTTCATTTTACCAAGTTCAATGTTAGTCACAAGTCCCTTGACACTCATTCCTTTTTTTTTCTTTTATGACTGTGAATGTTTGCTTAATCCACCACACCTAAATGGTGTGAAAGTTATCTTATTTATAATCAAATAAATTACAAGGATATGGAAATAGTAATAAATGGAAATAACAATAAATGGAAAGATACCTATAGTAATAAGGCAAATATCTATATTTGCCTTATAATAAAATATCAAATATAATATATATGGTAAACTATAATTTATTACTAAATATCCTTAACACCCCACCGCAAGCTAAGCGTCGGATTTAAACGAACGTGAAGCTTGAATCTGAAAAATTCAAAGAGGTTGAGAATCACTTTTCGTGAAGATGTCAACAACCTGGTTCAGAGGAGGCGTAGAGAAACACTTTCTTGGCCATCGAAAACTGCAGAGAGATCGCCGCTCAGCGGCGATGCTGCCTTGGCTTCGGTGAGAATATGTCTAACCCATGAAGAGGGATTGTCGCTTAGCGACGATGCTGCCTTGGCTCTGGTGAGAATATGTCTAACCCCAAGAAATAGAAGGGGAAACCTAAAGCAAGGGACAAAGACAATGTTGAAGCCAGAAGAGTCGCCACATTGGGTGAATGAGCCAATTTTGGTGAGAAGGGCAGCTGGAAGAGTCGCCACATTGGGGCGAAGGAGCCAATTTTGGCGAGAAGGGCGGCGGCAACTTGGTTAGCGAAGATGCCAGTGCGGCGCCCAGATTCCAAAGGTAAATCTCTGCAGAAGGTCGACGGGCTCATTGAGATTCTGTATATTTTCGAAGAGGAATGCTGATGAAGATCCTAAGATTAGGGTTTTTGTGAAGGATGAAGAAAAATTGGGAAGAAAATGAAAGAGGCTATGTTTGGAAAAGGTGAGGTTGTATGTACAGAGTATGGCGAAGGATGATTTGGAGGTCAAAAAGGTGGAGCCGAAGAATAATCAATCGACTCTGCATGTGACAGCCATGACGACTGCCCCTGCGGCATCAAAGACAACAGTGGTGGTGGAGAAGAACAGTAGAAGATTTCAAAAGCCATTGAAAAGAAAGGATCTAGGTTGCTAAACCAAAATGGCTCTGATACCATGTGAATGTTTGCTTAATCCACCACACCTAAATGGTGTGAAAGTTATCTTATTTATAATCAAATAAATTACAAGGATATGGAAATAGTAATAAATGGAAATAACAATAAATGGAAAGATACCTATAGTAATAAGGCAAATATCTATATTTGCCTTATAATAAAATATCAAATATAATATATATGGTAAACTATAATTTATTACTAAATATCCTTAACAATGACAATCTCGGGGGTTATGTGTTTTTTGGAAACTCAAGTAGCTTGTCAAGCTGAAACATAGAAGAGCTCCTTCACTACTCTAGATATGTAGCAGATGATGTACTGATAGATCTCCTATTCGTTCTAGTGGGGTGAGGGGATGGGAGGTGTTGGTGTTAGTGCACAATACTGGGATATTAAAAGTTTTCAATGCCATACATAGTCGCAACCTCATTGAGAGAAAGTAGGACTTGTCGTGAGCGTGTCAAGATCATGACGCTGCATGGTTGAAGATGTACAATCATGACACACAGCACTAAAGATTTAACTCAAACCTTGACTAGAAGGGTCCTCGTCATGCAATAATTCTTGAATAAACATTGTTTTTCGTAAAGAGAGAAGGAAGTACTAGCTATAGCTATCAAACCCAACGGAGGAAGGGGTTCAAGATCTAAGGTAAAAGAATGTCGTGCTGAATGCCATACGGGTTTGGCAGTCTGTTGATCGTCTTGGTAGGTTCACTCTGAAGCAGCATGTGGAAAGTTTTCATAACTAGTGGTTCGAATCAAATCAGTTTTCTGCCTTTAGTTGGGTAAATGAGGCTGTGTAAACTCTAAAGACCAAATCATGGGATGCTAACTAGCCACACTTGCACTAAGTTGCCCAGGTTCGTTTGAGCGATCTCCAAAGATTTCATGGTGGATGACCGTTGAATTAGAGAAGTTGAGGGACTTGCAATCGAGACGAAAACCAACAGTTTGGGAATTGACTTAGTTTTTTACTTTACACCAAAACTTATGGATTCTAACTATCAAATGAAAGGTTAGTCAAAACAAGGAGTTTCTAGAGTACTCTTGAATTTCCTCCTCGCTTACAAAGAGAAAGGCCTAAATGATATGAATGAACAGCGTTAAAGGCTTAAACGGATTCTTCGGAAGTCTTGAAAGGAAAGAAATCATAAGTTTTCGATGATAGATTGTAACAGGGCCTCGTATCTCATTTGTAATTGTCCTTTTCATTTTGATTTTTATATATATTCAAGCACAATGGAGTAGCTTTCTTGTTATCTCATTAATCTGCGGGCGGGTCGATGCCTCGATGCCTCCTCTCCTCTTCTTCTATAATTTTTTTGTTCTAATGAAGTCTATGAAAAGAAAGAACAATAGAATTGGTGCATACCTGGTATCGATTCAGCATTTAAGAGTGACAGACAACAAGTAGGTTGTTGTTCCAAGAGAACATGCTTTCGCAGACCCCATTCATCAAGATTCTGTATAAAATTGATAGAACGCATTAATCCATTGCAATCAATAGGACCATCTATTTTGCAGAGAGCTTCAAGGAGTCCTGAACTCGACCAAATATCGGAGCACTCGTTTAGAAGAGAAATCAAGCCACTGGGATCGACCTGACCTAACAGGACCCATGGCTTGTAAAGTTTAACCGAGGCTCTAAGCACTTGAACTACCCTATAAATCTCTCCGAGGGCGCATATATACCGTTTTCCTGAAACAATGGTAGGGAAGAATTGTCAGCTAATTTGCAACTTGGAACATTACCGTGGTGCTAAATGATGCAGTACCTTGAGGTTCAGATAATATGTAACTTTCAACACTTCTCTGTACGGATTCCTTCCAAATCAAGGCACCATGTTTTAGTTCTTGAAAGCACATTAAAAGCAATTTGTTCCATACAGAAACATAGTTCGATTGCTCCTCCGCTGATACAAGTTTGAGAATCTTCAGAGTCGACACGACGTGTTTCAAGAGCTCAACAGCTGATCTCAAATCATTTTCTGCCTATCAATAGAACAAGGAAGCATGATCAAGTAATTAATATCCATAAGCAAGGACAAAATATTCAAATACTTCTAGATTTGGAGCATAAAGGTGTAATTGAAATTGCTCTGTATTTTAGATGTCTTAAAAAGTACAAAAAAAAAAAAAAAAGAAAGAAATCCACAAGTTTCTAAATTCTAGAAAAGAAAAATACCAGACTCGAACATCCTTATGTAATGCAGCAATCACGACTTTCCTAAATCATTTGGAATTAAAAAATACATCCATGCTTGCAACAGAAGGAACTTCAAATTTCTAACACTAGGCAACGGCGAGTGATTGTGAACGACCTCGAACACTAGGAGATTCAAATTTCTAAAAGCTAATAGCAGTTTGTTTCATGCCAAAAATAAACAAATATCGTCCTAATGCAAGGGAGTCTTACCAATAGAAGCCTTTCTGACAACTGAAATTCTTTGTCGAGAATTTGAAACCTTGGATCCCGCAACATTTCAAAGAGCTCACTAAAAGAATTATTTCCTGGAAGGAGAACATCTGATGAGAAGTTATCCGTCGTCATGTTCTCTTGAGACAGTTCGGCACTAAAATTCTGAAGGAAGAAGAAAACTTTGTTAAGAAGTTCACAGGAAAATACCACATATTCCATAAGAAAGACGCAGCATTGGCATCTCATAGCAAATATGACTCGTAATCATTACGAAAAGAGATGCAAATGCAAAAGGAAAATGAATAAGTTCTAACGATGAGTGTTTACATAAACAATCAAATGAAAGTATACATCTTGAGAAAGTTCGAGTAAAAAGATTCATCATGGCTCAAAACTGAAGAGATCACAATAAAGGCAAATCCAGAAAAAAAGAAGCATGCATCGTTACTAACCTGAATTTCTTCATAGATGGCTTTTAATTTTGCTTCTTCATCAGAAAGAGAGGCATCATCTTGAGCCTTCTAAAAAAAAAAAAAAAAAAGTTAAAAACTTTAAGAACACATATCATGCAAGGTCATATTCATAAGATTACCAACCTTTAGATTCTCAAGAAGGCCATGAACAACATGGTTCAAAGCAAGATTTAATTTGTGATAAAGATCCACGTAACAAACAAACTGAAGTTTAGAAGATGACTGCTTGGGTAAATCTCCAAGAGTAGTAACATAAGATTGATCTGGCACGTTAACATCTGGTGATGCATCCTTAAACTCCCAGGAATCATCATCATCTTCATTGCCTAAATCTGAATGTGACATCCTTGATGGTGACTTTGTTCCATTCTCATTTTCTTCTGGGGAATATTTGATGGAACCATTTTTCTCAGCTTGACTATATAGACTTGATATCAAGTCATTGATAGATACACTAGAATCAGGATTCTTGGCATCATGTCCTTCAGGGGTAACAGATGTAAAGGTAGAAGCATCTTGATTCAAAGAGAGATCATCAGTAGTTTCCAGCCCCTCATCTCCAAAAATTGACAAGGGCAAGGCTTTTCCGGGACCGTACGGTAATTCCGAATTCCTCTGTAAGAAAAAATAGAAAGAACCAATCATTACAGCCCAAAGCACAATATGTCTATAGAAACAAACGAAACATGGATAGCTCAAGGTTTGACAAGATATAAAACAATGAAGGTAGAATACAAAGTAAGATTGTGGATTTCGACATGGATATTACATCCGCATAGACGGTAAAGTGCACAGAACTAGAACAAGAATATTTAGATCATTCATATCAAAGTTTTTACTATTACAAGGTTTGGGGGGCAACAAAACGACCCCAACAACAATAATCGATATAACACGAAATAACCTCAAACTTCAAGAATAAAAACTACAAGAAACTTTCCCATCTAGAATGCAAAGGAAAAAAATATGGTTTACAGATTTAGAATATGCAGATATATTTTTGGACATTAATATATACATTCATCGAGCACACGCTGTGCGTTGCCATGATAGGATCAGTAATTTCTCTTTAAGAATCTGAGCAAGAGCAGAAGAATCCCTTTTTCTCTAAAAGTTTGTACCCGCCCCAAAGTGCAGAAGCACCCTTATAAAAGAACTACTACGAATAAATTGACAGCTTCTCACTAATTTTAATGCATTATGAAGCATAATCATCCTTTTCTATGACAAAAAAAACTTCCGACGTTACATGAAACAAAACAACACCATAGCAATTTATCATACAGCAGGAGGCATGAGCAACCACCTGACTACTATTATTGAAGCCAAAAGCAGGAGCTTCAAGACCAGAGACAGATTCAACTGGCTCTCCCTACAGCCAAAGTAAGACGTGGAACATCAATTTCGATTAGAGAGAAAAATGGAACTTAAATATCATGAATATGACAGGCCAAAAATACCTTATTGTTTGATCCAGAATCTGTAAGTGCAGACTTGAAATTCCGAATATTCTCATTATCTTTCCCGGTTTCATGGAAGTTGCCATCGTGGTTTCCATTCAAAACCTTTCTGTCTTCTTTCCCCCAATCATGATTGAAATTTAAGTCAATTTTTCGTTCACTAGATTTGAGAGAAATCCCATCAGGAGTTGCACCATTAGAAGGAGGAACGACAACAGGCTTTGACGCTTCCTACAAAGAAAATAAAAAGTACGGCATAACTGAATTTATTAAATACCTCAACCTTCTCAATACAATACTAAAACATTCCTACCAACTCACCGACTTATACTCTGATGCATTAGAAAAGGCATCCTTGAAATCCCATACACGTACATCACCCTTGGCATTCCGATCAACAGGAGAGGGATTTAAACCATTATTTAGATCATTCTGACCATTTTTATTTTGTGAGTTTAATAAGTTGCTATGTTGGACCGCAGGTCGCGAATCAAAACTAAAACCAAAGTCCCATTCAGCTATGTTGTTAACAGCTCCATTTGATTGCACATTTGACTTTCCGTGGTTATGTCCATTGATTGCAAATTCAAAAGTCTGTTCATAGACAACCTTCAGATTATTGAATGTCAATCTTAAAGTATCATTCTCTTATACACATACCAGTTCATAGATATAGACATATTATGGTAGGCTCTAAGGACCAACTATAGGAGTCTTCAATATAAGTTAAAAGTTATGCTCATACCATATCATAACTAAAATCAAACAGAACTATATATATTTCTAACAATACCGGCGTGAATTTCGCCTTCAATTAGCATTGCAGGCTCCATCTTCGGATAAAATGGTTCAAAAACCAGTTCTTCCTGGTATAGTTACCAAAATGAGTAGCTCCTACGGTTATTTTAACGTTAATCAAGTGGATGAAAACAAAACTCTGACTCTGAATTTGAAATTCCTATCTGATCCGGGGGTTTGGAGATAGAGGTCCTTCAAGATGAACTTATTCCTTACTAGTTAGAAACACTTTTTCATACCGTCTTTCCAATTGGCTATTCTTGGGCTTGAAAGCTTGAACATGACGAATAGACTGCACTCCTTTTTTATTACAATAGGTGGAGTCTCTAAAAGTCTTATAGGAGCATGAGACTGAAGAAGTATGGCATTGGTGTGAATGACTCTGGCCCAAAGGTTAGCGAATCCTACTTCCATTATTTTTGAGGGAAAGAACCAACCCCAACCAACCAAGACTTTGCAGGGGAGATCCACTCAAGCGTGGCATCATCTACTCCTTGGTAGATTGTGAATAACGCCTTTTTCTCCTTCTTCATCTCCTCCTCCCTGAATCCATTCACCTCAGTGTCCCATGCTCCCCTTCTTCGAGTCCAAAGCCATTTGAATTCGAAAGCAATCAAAACAAAAAGTAAAAAAAAAAAAAAAAGGAAAACCAACGTTGAGAGGGACCGACTCGACTCTCCAAGGTGCTCCAACTTGCTTTTAACTTTTTTTTACTAGCTCCTACGTTTAACACATTGATGCCCAGAAAAAGATGTACTTCCATTCCCATACATTGAATACCAAACCAATTCATGGAGTTCAATTTCAACTTCCTTTGTTCGTTATCAAAGCCAAGAACAAAAGCCTTAAACCCCGTTAGAAAGGGGAAAAAGGATATTACCTTAGATTGCTGATCTTCCATTGGCGTTATCGATTCTGCAGCCTTAAATTCCCAGCCATCAAAATCGTCCACCTCCTCAACATCATCCTCAATGCTCTCACCGACGTTGGTCGAGTCGGGGTGGAACCCATTAGACTTCACTCCATTACCCTCAAAATTCAAAGAATCGCCATCAAAATTCGTTTGGCTCGCATAAGAATGAACGCCATTGACATTCAAATCAGAGCCATTAGCTTTCATACTCGAGGAACCATTGAAGTTCAAAGGATCAAACACCATGTTCGATTTCAACTGACTTCCGGCTTCGATCTGTTGATTAGAACTATACAAATTCGCAATCAGATCATCAATCCGAACCCCAACCCCTAAACTCCCTCCTTTCTTCGCCAAACCACTCTCCTTTCCAACGAACAAATCCTCTCCAAACCCAACCCCACCGGATCCCGATTCCTCCTTCTCTTCCTCCTCCTCACCAAAAATCGAAAGCGGAATAGCCCCCTGAGGCTTCGCCCACTGAATCTTCGTACCCATGTCGGAGACGTTTGAATTAGGAGAAGGATGGGCATGGGGGACACCACCGGAGACATCGAAACCAACGCCGATCTGAGAGGAATGGTCGACAAAATCGCCCCAGTCATCATCATCATCGATGCTCGTGGAAGAAGTTCGATTATTGATCTGATTGGGATGATTCATACCGAATTT
This sequence comes from Cucurbita moschata, assembly GCF_002738365.1. Taxonomy (NCBI): domain Eukaryota; kingdom Viridiplantae; phylum Streptophyta; class Magnoliopsida; order Cucurbitales; family Cucurbitaceae; genus Cucurbita; species Cucurbita moschata. The sequence continues at coordinate 1,737,332 of NW_019268522.1, read as the reverse complement.
GAAGTCGCCGAAATTCTCATCATCTTCCTCGTCTACCATAGCGAAGAACCTCCCCTCCGATTCCCTCCTTGTCTACCCGGTTCTCACCGTCGGCGTCGGTTGAATTGAGATTCAGGAGCTTGACGCTCAACAAATGCGCACGCCGCGCATTTTAGCCCGGAATATACAGAGTGAATCTAACTGCGCTCCATTGTTTCCACCCATTATATTAAATTATAAAATATAATTTTCCCTTACGTTACATTTATTTAATTTCTACGTTTTAATTTTCTATATTTTTATAAATCTTAAATTAACCTTATATTTAGCCTTTAAATTATTTTTTTCTCTAATATTTGGATTTATTTCATTTTTTTCTCTAAATTATTTAAAAAAATTCATAAAATAATTACGAGTAAGTATATTATAAATTGATAAATATTGAATTAATGTACAAATACGTCTAATTTGTTAAGCTTAAAATTAAGATAATATAAACTTTATTTTTAAAAAAATAACTATTTTTAAAAAAAATTATATCAAACCAAAGTAATTATTAATATATATATATATATATATATATATATATATTAGGTAAATAAATACACCTTTTCTAGTTAAAAAAAAATATTTGAATTTTTAATTTTTAATTTTGTAAACAATAAATTTAATTCATACAAAATTTAAAACTTTTAAATAATTTATTATATATAATTTTAAATTTTAAATTTAATAAAATTCTGAAATTTGAAGGGTTAATTTTGTAAATTTCTCGCTTAGAGATTAAATAAAAAAAGAATTAGACACCGAATATATATATATATATTTTTTAATAAAAGAAAATTCAAATTACACTTTCAATTGAAATGAAACGACGTCGTTTACATACTAAACAAACTGCAAACCAAGAAACGAACATTGGCGCCAAATCTGAGAACACTCTCACAATCTCACAGATTTCCCACAAGGAAAAGCCCTAACAGAACCACCAGCACCGGCGCTCCCATTGAAGCCACCACCGACCCGGCGCCGGAGCCGGCAAAGCTCCCACCGTGCTCTGCGGTGGTGAGAATCACCACCATCCAGTCAACGTCCACGCCGAGGCCGGCGCCGACGAACTTGGAATTGTTCAAATACTGGGCGTACTGCGTTTGCGTGTAGTTGGCAAGCAGCATAGGCTCAACCATATCCGGTACACACACCGGCATCACGATGGCGTCGGCGGTGGTGTTGAGGTCGACCTTGCATTTCTCGGCGTAATGCTCGAAATTCTCAATCTGCGAGAGGTGGCGTGCGGTGACGGTTGAATTAGCGGTGGTAATGTTGCAGGGATGGTCCTTGTCTACCTCGGCGATTTTTTCTGCGATGCAGTAGGCTTTTGCGTTCTTTTCAAACGGCGGGAGCTTCTGTGCTTGTCGGTAGCCGTTTAGGCCTTGCAGAAGGTTTTCTTTATCTTCTTCAACTGCAGTCAGGTAATTGGCAAATTTTTTTCAGAGCATTCATATGCAGACTGTTGTCCTCCATGTTTCACGAGCTTGTTTGTTTGTTTTTAATTTTCTTAATCAAAACATTTAATGTCATTTGAAGTACTTATTGGATGATAAAAGTCCCACTTCGGCTAATTTAGGGAATGATAATGGATTTATAATCAAGGAATACTACCTCTATTGGTATGAGGCCTTTTGGAGGGAAAACCAAAGTAAAGTCATGAAAGCTTAGGCTCAAAGTGGACAATATCATACCATTGTGGAGAGTCGTGTTCATCTAACATGGTATCAAAGCTATGCCCTAAACTTAGTCGTGCCAATAGATTGGTAAATCCTCAAATGTCGAACAAAGGACTCCAAAAGAAAAAGAAGTTGAGCCTCGATTAATGGGAGGCGTACTTTGTTTAAGGGGAGGTGTTGGATGATAAAAGTCCCACCTCAGCTAATTTAAGGAATGATCATGAGTTTATAATATCAAGGAATACTATCTCCATTGGTACGAGGTCTTTTGGAAGCCCAAAGCAAAGCTATAAGAACTTATACTCAAAGTGGACAATATCATAGCATTGTAGAGAATCGTGTTCATCTAACCATCCCTATCAAATAGAGAAGTATTTTGTATCAGATTGGATTAAAAAACAATTCTCTAAGATATTCTTACAAGTTTTGTACAGATTGATAGCAATGAAGGAACAAATTCATTGTTATGTTCCCAAAATTGGAAGGTTTTTTATTGCTCCAATGCTCAGACTGTCATTTCCATATAAATTCCTAAAGAAAAATGCATTTTTCTTGGTTTTTTCGATCCCAGCTCGGTTAGAAATTCTGATATATATATATAGAAATGTCAGTGACAACAGAGAAATTTGGTAGAATTCTTGAAAAGAAGAGAACTTTATAAAATTATGAAGGAATGCTGGATTGATTTTCTACTTCTTCCACCAATACCAACATACATATAGGTAATTTGGGACATTCCCTGTTACCATTCATTATCCAAAAAGTCATGCATCTATTTAATTAGGAACTAATGGAACCTACTTATATCTATTCATATCTACTAGTGACCCTTCAACACATGTATCTACTAGTGACCATTCAACACATGTATCTACGAGTGACTCTTCAACACATATATCTATTCATACATATATCTACGAGTGACCCTTCAACACATGTATCTATTCATACATGTATCTACCAATGACCCTTCAACACATGTATCTATTAGTGACCCTTCAACACATGTATCTATTCATACATGTATCTACTAGTGACCCTTCAACACATGTATCTATTCATACATGTATCTACGAGTGACCCTTCAACACATGTATCTACTAGTGACCCTTCAACAAGAAATTCCCAAATGAAAAATCGAAAGAAACACGAACCCAGAAAAGCACGAGAGAGGGAGAGAAAACTATACCTTTGGAGGAGAGAACAGGGGAGGAGACGGAGACGAGGAAGGCAATGGCGACAACGCCAAAGAGAGAGTAGGAAGAAGAAGAAGAAGAAGGCATTGGTGGATTTGAGTTTTGAGTGTGTATTTGTGCTGTGGTGAGTGGCTGAGTGCTGGGGAGTTCGATTCTTTATAAAGGGTAGAGGAGAGGATGCGTCCTTGATTCTTGTCTCTGGGTTTTGCTGTGGATATTCCAGATGGCCTTCAGTGAAGGAGGACTTTGGACTCTTGATTTACTTGTTTACTAAGCAAAAATAGTGGGCAGGTTACTCTCTTAAGCTTTGTCTCCGGGAATTGTTGTGGACATTACATCTGGCATCCAGTGGAGGAGGAATTTTGTTATCCAAAATTCCAAACATAGTACACACATATTCTTCCAATTCCTTCCATCTTCCAATTATATCATATTTAGGTTGGAGTTTACTCGTTTTTGAAGAGCCGTTTAGCTTAAAGTTTTGTTTGACGGAAATAGATATACCCTAACAGAACTCATGTTAATGTTGTTCCTATTATATCATATTTAGGAGGTTGGAGTTTTCTCATTTATGAAGAACCGTTTAGTTTGAAATTTTGGTTAACTAGACTCATGTTTGCTATACCGTTTTTAATTTTTGTATAGGCAATCTGAACCCATGTTTGTTACCAGTTTTTAACATTTACATAGACTAGTTAAACCCGTGTGTTACATAGTTCTTAATACTTGTATAGGCAAGTCGAGCCTATGTTTGTTACATAGTTTTCAATATGTGCACAGATAAGCTGAACCTATGTTTGTTATATAATTCAAACACTTGCATCAAAGTTTTCAACACTTGCATAGACTAGCTAAGCTCATGTGTGTTGCACAAGCAAGTCGAACCCATGTTCATTACGTAGTTTTCAACACTTGCACAAGCAAGCTGAACTCATGTTCTAATACAGTTTTCAATACTTGCACAGGTAAGTCGAACCTAGGTTTGATATACAATTTTCAATACTTGCATAGTCAAGTCAAACCCAAGTTTGATATACAGTTTTTACGTTTGCATAGGCAAGTCGAACCCAAGTTTGATATACAGTTTTCAACACTTGCCTAGGCTAGCAAAGTTTCATGTTTATTACACAATTTTCAACACTTAGCATAGGCAAGTCAAACTCATGTTTATGACACAATTTTCGAACACTTACCTAGGTAAAATCGAACTCAGGTTTGATATACAGTTTTAAACACTTGCATAGGCAAGCCGAACCTTAGTTTCATTTACTGTTTTCAACATTTACCTAGGCTAGTAGACTCCATGTTTATTACACAGTTTTCAACCTATGGAAGTCGGACCCATGTTTGTTACACGGTTTTCAATACTTTATATGCACCATATTTTTGTCTCTTCCTTTCTTTGCTTTTAATTTTGTCTATTAGTTATATTTTGAATGTAGTTAAATAATTAATTAACTAATTGATATTACCTAAAAAAAAGTTACTATAATTAATTATTTAATTTAATAAATCAATAATAATTTATTGAGATATTTACTTAATTCATTTGTAAAAAATTAAAAAAAAAACAATTAAAGGAATGTGATTACCTATGTAAATATAATTAATTAATTAATTACGATAATTATTTATTGGATTAACTTTGATTATATTATTCATCATTATCCTACCATAATTTGGATTAACTTTGATTATATTATTCATTATTGTCCTATCATAATTTTAAAATATTTTTTCTATACTTTATATGTTTATTAACATTCATTACTAACGTATTTTATTTTATTTTTCTTTCTTTTTTGGGTATTGTTTATTAAAATATATTTCTGTATATTATTTAATTACAATTAATTAATTTAAATTAAATTTATAATTAATAATATTGAACTATTATTATTAAAACGTATGTTCTACCGTCCTAAATAAATAAATAAATAATCATATATTTATTTAATTCATTTTTATTTGTAAAAAAATATTTTGTGAATTTATGGCACTCATATATTATTTTTTACTTGTAATATCTCGTTTTGAGCTAGCATTACAGTTTTTATAATATGTCTACCAAACTCGTAGAACAAATATTAACCTAATATAAATATTCATTTGGTAGGTATTTAGTTGTTATATTTGATTTTTGGAATGTAACATGTAATGTTTTAATTGGATTATTATATTAATGGTTTACAAATTATTAAATTATCTGTTTGGGAATAATTATTATAACTGATTTTTAAACCTAATATATTTATTAATATATGAAAGTTATTTTAAAATTTGACTTAATAAAAATAAATCAACTCATACCAATTAATTATTTAAGTTAGCTAAGTAATAGATTTATTAGAATACTAGAGTAGTGTACATGGTTCGGGTTGGGTTGGGTTGGGTTGAGGGATTTTTTGATCTAACCCAAAAGTTCGAGTTGGTTGGATTGGTAACCCAACCCAACCCGAAACTTTTCACAACCCAATCCAACCCTCTATTTTTGGGTTGGGTTTGGGAAATATATTAAAAGTTTACAAACAAATACAAATCAATCTAAAAAAACATTAAACTCGGACATTAGTGTCCTTCAACTAGCCTAAGTATCACTCTAGCAAACTCATTAATACGAAATTTTTTTAAATATATTTTATTTTGGCTCGAGTCACCACGAAACCAAACCGATTCAGTTTGGGTTTAGAAAAATGAATTCAACCATACCCAAAATGTTTATTCAACCCTTATAGTTCGAGTTGGATTGATCCGAATTGTTGAGTTATTGGGTTGAATGTACATCCCTAGTAATTACGATAGTTAAACATAGAAGTATAATTTAGCGGCTTTAGAAAAACTCTTTTTTTCCTCCTTAAGATAAGAATTTAAGATAACAATTCGATGAAAAACACTTGTAAAAACGAACACAAAATAAAGAAAAAAAGAATGTAATTATTGTGGCAGGATGCTTGAAATTTCCAGAACCCGACCGACATGTCGTTTGAGATGGAAAGGAAAACGGTCCTCAACCCGAGAGAAGAAGCAACCCCAACAGCACGGATAACACCAAGTAAAAATGTCGAAGACCCAAATCAGACAAATTCACGGCAGAAGAAAAGCTTCCGGTAGGCGAATCGGTGGCAAAAGCGAACACTACCCATTGTTCAAAACACCCAATTCCGACCGACGTGAATTCAGGTTTGCTCCAGTACTTAGCCATTTGGGAATTTGTACATTCATGGAGAACAAGATTCAATGCCAAAGTGGGGATATGGAGAGGCAAAATCAGGCCATTTTTTGTGTGATTGAGCTCGATTTTGCATTTGGACAGGTAGTCGGGTAGACTAGGGAGTTGGGAGAAGTTGCTTGGTGCAATGGTGGAGCCGCTGAGGAAGATGCTGAGGGGCGACTGGTCGTCGAAGTCCCAAGCGATTTGCTTGACTAGGCAGCCTGCTTTGGAGTTCTTGTTCATGGGGGTAAGTTTTATGGACTTTCTATAGCTGTTCATGGCTTGGAAAAGCACGTCTTCTTTCACTGCAAATGATGGATGATTTAGGTGTGAGTTTCTATGAGATAGATAGCATATAGCAAATGATGTCTATGGCTAATGGGGAATTACAAGTAAAACAGTTCAACAGGAAAGAACCCATCAAAGACCATCAAAGACAAGGAGCTATGTGTTAGGAATCACGACTCTCCACGATGGTATGATATTGTCCACTTTGAGCATAAGCTCTCGTTGCTTTGCTTTTAGGCTTCCCAAAAGACTTCATATCAATGGAGAACCTTACTCGTAAACCCATGATCATTCCCTAAATTAACCAACAATCCTCTACTCGAACAAAGTACACTATAGAGCCTCCCCTAAGGCCTATGGAGCCCTCGAACAGTCTCCCCTTAATCGAGGCTTAACTCCTTTCTCTGGAACCCTCGAACAAAGTATACCCTTTGTTCGACACTTTTAGTCACTTTTGACTACACCTTCGAGACTCACAATTCTTTGTTCGATATTTGAGGATTCTATTAACATAGCTAAGTTTTAGGGCATGACTCTGATACCATGTTAGGAATCACGACTCTCCACACTGGTACGATATTGTCCACTTTGAGCATAAGCTCTCATGGCTTTGCTTTGGGCTTCCCCAAAAGGCCTCATACCAATGGAGATAGTATTCCTCACTTATAAACCCATGATCATTCCCTAAATTAGCCAATGTGGGACTCACTCCCAATAATCCTCAACCATAACAAATGATGTCTATGGATAATGGGGAATTATCAGTAAAACAGCTCAACAGGAAAGAACCATCAAAGACAAGGAACTATGAAGCTCATATATGTTTGTGTGTGTGTCTTTAGAGAGAGAGAGAGAGAGAGAGAGAGAGAGAGAGAGAGAGAGAGAGAGAAAACCATTAGGTCCATCGCCATGTACTGAGCACGACAATAGCAGCAAGCCATGGGCAACAATGTAGAGGAAGAAGCCAAGTTTGTGGGAGAGCAAGGCCATTATGCAGCTGCAGGAGGGTCAAGGAGAAGGCATCAGGCTTGCTTGGACAAAGAATACGAGGTTCTTGTCTCTTTTTATCCTTTTTTTTTTGGGTTCTTCCATTCTGATCTCTTTAGAATTTGCTTGTTCTAGCAATACTGCTTTGCTTTATTCGTGAAGGGTATAAGCTTTCCATATTACACTTTATGTGTTCATTAGTCATTCCTATAAAGGCGTATAGGTATGAAATCCCACCTACCTCAGTTCTAAAATTGTCTCAAGATTTGGAATTGCAAAGACATTTCTGAACTATTCTCTACGGTTGGATGATGAAAGTCCCACATTGGCTAATTTAAGGAATGATAATGGGTTTATAAACAAAGAATACTCTCTCCATTGGTTTGAGGCCTTTTGGGGAAGCCCAAAGCAAAACCATGAGAGCTTATACTCAAAGTGGACAATATCATACCATTATGGAGAGTCATGTTCGTCTAACAATGAACGGTATAGACGTGGACCTGCTGGGATATATTCTTGCTCATTTGATTAAGGAAGAGTGTTGGGTTTCTTTTTCTCAAGGTGTTTCAAGTTCATTTATTTTATGCACAATATTCCAAACAGTTTAGGTGATGCACAACACAAGCAAGCAAAACTGTGTTGTAGTTCTGATTTCTATCAATAGGCATTCATATTTTAGCTTTCGATTTCGTTATCTTTTGATGATTTTGATCTTCCTGGTTGTTTTTTTGGGGGATTATCGGTATCTAAGCTTTGTTATAGTATCGTTTTATGATCGTACCGGAGGATTCTTCATGTGTTTTATTTATTTCCCTTTGGCTGCTCAGCAGGTTCTTTTCTGAAGTTGGGGTTTCTTCTTTTGTTTACTTTTTCACTTTTTACTTCCTTCCTCGATATGGGCACTGGTTCAGCTTTCTATCATAAGATGTTTTTCTTGGGATTTAAAGCAGATTCTATTAGGCTGCTGCATTTCTATTCCCCATTTTCCAATGATAAGAGACCGCTCTGTAAGTGTGAGATCTCACATTGGTTGGAGAGGGGAACGAAGCATTCCTTATAAGGGTGTGGAAACCTCTCCTTAGCAGTCACGTTTTAAAATCTTGAGGGGAAACCCGAAAGGGAAAACCCAAAGAGGACAATATCTACTAGCGGTGAGGTTGAACTATTACAAATGGTATCAGAGCCAAACATTGGACAGTGTGCCAGGGAGGACGTTGGGCCCTCTAGGGGGTGGATTGTGAGATCCACATCGGTTGGAGAGGTGAACGAAGCATTCCTTATAAGGGTGTGGAAACCTCTCCCTAGCAGACACGTTTTAAAACCTTGAGGGAAAACCCGAAAGGGAAAGCCCAAAGAAGACAATATCTACTAGCGGTGGGGTTGAACTATTACAAATGGTATCAGAGCCAAACACTGGACGGTGTGCCAGGGAGGACGTTGGGCCCCTTAGGGGGTGGATTGTGAGATCCACATCGGTTGGAGAGGTGAATGAAGCATTACTTATAAGGGTGTGAAAACCTCTCCCTAGTAGACGTGTTTTAAAATCTTGAGGGAAAACTCGAAAGGGAAAGTCCAAAGAGGACAATATCTACTAGCGGTGGGGTTGGACTATTACAAATGGTATTAGAGCCAAACACTAGACGGTGTGCCAGGGAGGACGTTGGGCCCTCTAGGGGGTGGATTGTGAGATCCACATCGGTTGGAGAGGTGAACGAAGTATTACTTATAAGGGTGTGGAAACCTCTCCTTAGCATACATGTTTTAAAACTTTGAGGGAAAACTCGAAAGAGAAAGCCCAAAGAGAACAATATCTGCTAGCGGTGGGCTTGGGCTATTATAGTCGACCGAATGATGTACAGTTATAGAATAGAAAGGAAGAAGATAAAGAAATAAATTCTTCAAGCTGTTCCATATTGTATAAAGTGAAGGTGTACTGCATTACATGACTCCTTGTTACGTTCATTGAACGTAAATCGTAACATGTAGGAGATGAAAGGAAACAAGCGCTATTGATCCTCACCAAAACAAAGAAATGACCCCGAAAACAATAAATCCCAAGCAATAAACCCGACCGATATTTTGAATCCGAGAGACACCAGCAGAATAGCTTCCACCAAGTGCATCAGTACCCAAAGCAATCACCAAACAATCTTTATTTTTTGCAAGGCCTACCCTTGTATAAGTTGTATTACCCAAGTACTTTGAAGCCTGAGAATGTTTGCAGCCAGCAAGCACAAGCTCAGCTTCTGAGTTAGGCACGTATATGGGTAAAATAACAGCATCTAGTGTATGATTGAGGTTAACTTGGCACTTTCTTGAGTAATGAGTGAACAATGGAAGTTGGCTTTGGTTCGATGGCAAAAGGGCGTCACCGTCGATGGTTCGACTGCAAGGCAGTTGGTTGTACAATTTCTTCGCGATTTGTTCTGCTATACATTGTGCTTTGGAGTTTTTGTTGAGATACAACTGGCTTTGTGAGTTTTTGTAGATGTTAAAGCCTTTGAAAAGCTCTTCTAAATCAACTGCAGGTAGACAGGTATTGAAGTTTCACTAGATGTAACGTCCCAGATCTATCGCTAGTAGATATTGTCCTCTTTGGGCTTTCCCTTAAGGCTTTAAAACGCGTCTGCTAGGGGAAGGTTTCCACACCCTTATAAATGGTGGTTTGTTCTCCTCCCCACCACCCCCCTTCGAGACCCAGCGTCTTTACTGGCACACCGCCTCGTGTCTACCCCCCTTCGGGGAACAGCGAGAAAGCTGGCACATTGTCCAGTGTTTTGCTCTGATACCATTTGTAACGCCCTAGATCCACCGCTAGCAGGTATTGTCCTCTTTGGGCTTTCCCTTTCGGGCTTCCCCTCAAGGCTTTAAAACACGTCTGCTAGGGGAAGGTTTCCACACCCTTATAAATGGTGGTTTGTTCTCCTCCCCAACCAATGTGGGACATCAAAATCCACCCCCCTTCGGGGCCCAGCGTCCTCGCTGGCACTCTTTCCTTCCTCCAATCGATGTGGAACTGCCCCTAAATCCACCCCCCTTTGGGGCCAGCGTCTTTACTGGCACACCGCCTCGTGTCTACCCCCTTCAGGGAACAGCGAAAAGGCTGACACATTGTCCAGTGTCTGGCTCTGATACCATTTGTAACGCCCTAAATCCACCGCTAGCTCGTGTCTACCCCCTTTGGGGAACAGCGAGAAGGCTGGCGCATTGTCCAGTGTCTGGCTCTGATACCATTTGTAATGCCCCAGATCCATTGCTAGCAGATATTGTCCTCTTTGGGCTTTCCCTTTCGGGCTTCCCTTCAAGGCTTCAAAACACGCCTGCTAGGGGAAGGTTTCTACACCCTTATAAATGGTGGTTTGTTCTCCTCCCCAACCAACGTGGGACATCACAAAAGACATGAAAAAGAAGGCCATTCATCATTATGAAAAGAATCGTAAGTTTGACCGACTTTATTCACACTTTATATTTCTTTGATTTCTTTGATGAATTTGCCTAGAAAGATGACTTCCTTAGACAAGCTTCAACCGAATAGTAGAGCAAGTACATGTATTAGTAGAATAGCAAAAATGTGTTACTCGTCATTAATATGTTTGCTCTTTGTAATTGTAACCTTTTGGGAGAATCGAGGACTGCATCAAAGATGCACTTGCTAGTACTCGTACATATGAGAATTCTTAATTGGCTAGTTGTAAATAGACCCAGACAGTGGAACAAAGGATTATTTCGAACCTGGAGAAAAGGTTGCGGTAATTGTGACCTCTCGGGAGAATCGATGAATGCATCAAAGATGCACTTACTAGTACTAATACATCTGAGAATTCTTAATTTGCTAGTTGTAAATAGACTCGGACTGTGGAACAAAGGATTATCCCGAACCTAGAGAAAAGGGTGGGGTAATTGTGACCTCTTGGGAGAATCGATGAATGCATCAAAGACGCAGTTGTTAGTACTAATACATTTGAGAATTCTTAATTGGCTAGTTGTAAACAGACTCAGACTGTGGAACAAAGGTTTATCCCGGACCTAGAGAAAAGGGTGCGGTAATTGTGACCTCTCGGAAGAATCGATGAATGCATCAAAGATGCACTTGCTAGTACTAGTATATCTGGGAATTCTTAATTGGCTTATTGTAAGTAGACCCGGACGGTGGAACAAGGGACTATCCCGGACCGGGATTTTGTACTTCTGTGCAGTCAATGAGTTTTACAAACTTAGGGAGGAGAGAGAGAGAGAGAGAGAGAGAGAGAGAGAGAGAGCTAACCTTCACCGTTCACTAAATGCAACAGAGAAAGCAAGCAGTGCAGAAGAGCACAGAGGCTGAGGCAATGTTTCAGGAAAGCCATGGCAGTTTGAGCAAACAAATAAAAGAATCAATCATTTTATATCTGAGTATTGCCTGAGCTGTTCTTTTCATTTCTTTTATGTTTTTGCCTTGGCAGTGAAGGTAGTGAAATTCCGGTCCCTACTGGTTCACATATTTGCTGCCATTGGATCTCGACAAAAAGGTTAAAGAACAAGAACAAGAACAAGAAAGAATAAGAAACGGCTCATCCTTAATGATACTCGAAGCTCGAAAGGTAAACATTCGAATATCGGATTAACTTGTTCATTTAGTTTGATTTTGTCAATTGATTTATCAAGAAAATGGATGAACTGATATTGTTCTTTGTGTCAAATCACATATTATATGCTCAATCTACTTCATTTTGACACGTTGTAGATGGATTCATCTTCGGGAGAACGATCTTGTCGATAGTTCAACATCGTCTTTTGTGAAATGTCTGCCATGTCGATCGAAAATCTTATTCTTTGATCTGGAACAAAAACGTCCACAATGGGAAGGGACAAGGATAGCTTTAGTAAAGCTGAGGTCAAGGCATATCTTGGCAAGCACACCAAAAAAAGGAAAAAAAAAAAGGAGATGAACTTGCCTTTTGAAGCATATGTTCCTGGTTATTTGATCAAGCAAATGGTCCAAATGAAAGCAATTTAAAGATCTTTTTGTAATACAAGGAATACTTGTTGAATTATGCTAATGTACTTGTGTTTATGAATTCAAAGAGTTCGATTTTGAAACGATAGAATTCATTTGTTCGAGTTAAAGCTAGAACTTGTCAATTAGAATCTAAATCTTATAGCAGTTGTCACGTTGAGAGAGAAACCTAACATATTTTTAGTTGAAATCGAAATGAGCTTTGTTAGGAATCACGAATCTCCCATAATGGTATGATATTGTTTACTTTGAGCATAAGCTCTCACGGCTATGGTTTTGGTTACTCTAAAAGACCTTGTATCAATGGAGATAGTGTTCCTCTCAATTATTCAAGACAAGTCAATTAAAAATCTCGACCGACCGACCTATAGACCAAAGATAGTCCTCTAAAAAGGCAACTATTATTTGAAAAATCTTCAAGTAACATGCATGGAGTAATCAGCTAATGAGTCTTAATAAAAGGAATGAAAGAAACGAAAAGAAAAGAGTTTATTTCATTCAAAGAACAACTCGAGAATTCAAGGTGAATCACCAAACAAGATCTCCGCCCCTCTTCCACCGATCCCAGCAATGAAGCATTCGAATCCACACAACTCGAGCTCTGCAATTACTTTATCAACAACTTTCCCTGAAAGTACTGTTTCACAATGTTAAGAAAACACATAAACTTGTAATGACAATAACAACAATGCAACATATGGATTGTCGGTTAAGATATCGTTTTCGTCTACCTAGTTTGTTTTCGTTTCAATTTAATCCCTATGATTTCGTTTACGCCGAAAAAGGATACGGTTAGGCAACAGTGTAAGAACACAGCCTCCACCTCCAGCTCCTGTCAATTTGGAGACTAGCTCGTATTTCAATGTCGTTCGGAGGACGGTTTCGATAGTTGCATGGCTTACGCCCATCGACTGAAGCAAACCTTGATTCATTTCCATCAACTCAGCTAACTTTTCTTCGTTTGCAGTTAGGGAAACATCGTCATCGACCGGTGACTGAATAAGGATCGATACTTCCTTGCTTACACAATCGACAGCGTTAAACACAAAGTTCATGGCATCAGGATGTCTGATGGTTCTTTCTGCAACACCAGCAACTAAAGCCTTTGTGTTTCTTCCAACTTTTGTGTTTGTAATGAGCATTTTCAGTGGCATATTGGATTTAATGAGGGTCAAACTGCCTGACCTGAACTTGATCATGCTGCCTGATACATAAGAGTTTCTGACGTTGTTTATTTCAACTTTGAATGAACAAACAAGTGATAGTATGATATGATTTTACTCGAAAAATAAAAAATAAAACCTGTTGCACAGTTGGCCCATTGGCCCGTTATGTATCACCGTCAGCCTCCTGATTTTAAAATGCATTACTGGGAAGAGGTTTCCACACCCTTATAAGGAATGTTTCGTTCCCCTCTGCAACCGATGTGGGATCTCATAATCCACCCCCCTTGAGGGGAGTCTAGCATCTTTACTAGCACACCGTCCGGTGTCTAGCTCTGATACCATTTGTAATAGCCCAAGCCAACCGCTAGCAGATACTGTCCACTTTGGCTCGTTATGTATCGTCGTCAGCCTCATGGTTTTAAAATGCATCTACTCGGGAGAGGTTTCCACACCCTTATAAGGAATGTTTCGTTCCCCTCTCCAACCAATGTGGGATCTCATAGTCCACCCCCCCTTGAGGGGAGCCTAGCATCTTTACTAACACACCGTCCAGTGTTTGCCTCTGATACTATTTGTAATAGCCCAAGCCAACCGCTAGCAGATATTGTCCGCTTTGGCTCGTTACGTATCGTCGTCAGCCTCATGGTTTTAAAACGCATCTACTGGGGAGAGATTTCCACACCCTTATAAAGAATGTTTCTTTTCTCTCTCCAACCGATATGGGATCTCACAATCCACCCCCCTTGAGGGGAGCCCAACGTTTTCGTTGGTACACCGCCTGGTATCTGGCTTTGATACCTTTTGTAATGGCCTAAGTCCACTGCTAGCAGATATTGTCCGTTTTGGCCCGTTACGTATCGCCGTCAGCCTCATAGTTTTAAAACATGTCTACTAGGGATAGATTTCCACACCCTTACAAGGCATGCTTTGTTCCCCTCTAAAACCGATGTAGGATCTCACAATCCACACCCCTTGAGGGAGACCCAACATCTTCGCTAGCACACCGCTCGATATCTGGCTTTGATACCATTCGTAATGGCCTAAGCCCACCTCTAACAGATATTATCCGCTTTGGCTCGTTACGTGTCATCGTCAACCTCACGGTTTTAAAACGCGTCTACTGGAGAGAGGTTACCACACCCTTAAAGGAATGTTTCGTTCTCCTCTCCAACCAATGCGGGATCTCACAAATTGTCACTATTTCTCTTGCATACCAAGTGTAAGAGTTCACTTTACTTCAAAGACTAATAAAATCCTATGAAGTTCACGTAGGGACCAATATAAAACAATCAATTGAACAAAATGCGGAGAGATTATGTTAAAGAAAATGGATTTTGCATACCATATGTGCTCACTGTATTGTCAATCCCAGAGGGTTTTCCATGGATTATCTTTTCACCCTCAAAAGCCCATTTGTTCAACAACACAAGATCATCTTCTTTATATGCCATCCATTCTCGACGTTCCCGATCGACATCTACAGAACCTGATAAAGCAAGCAGAGCAGCTGAAAGTGCAACGCAAAACGCGGCCGATGATCCCAAGCCAGATCCAAGAGGAAGCTCAGAAGTAATGGTCACATCAACAGGCACAAATCTGAAAGCATAGAAAGTGAAATGAAGTGTGCACAGGCTAACATATATAAAGCCTTTCAGTAATGAAATGCATACCCTAGGATGGAAGAATAGAGCCAAAGAAACGCAGACACTCCAGAGGCGAGCTCGATTTTCGCCTCGGGAATGTTTTGATCCTCAACCAGAGATGCCATCAATTTCAAGCAGTCTGCAGGGCATGGTGTGGGAGTTGAGATTGAACCAACAAATCCACCCAAAGCTTCCTTGATTCTACTAGTTGGCCATAAAAACTCAAGAGCCAGATCCTTCATTTGGAGTTTCACAGTATCATCCTTATCTGATATAACAAAGCATGTAAATGGAAGAGGAAAAGTGAGCACAAACCCTTCGAGTTAATGAGATGCTGAATGTAACAGCCCGAGCCCGAGCCCGAGCCCACCGTTAGCAGATATTGTTCTTTTTGGGCTTTCCCTTAAGATTTTAAAACGCTTATGCTAGGGAGAGGTTTCCACACCGTTATAAGGAATGCTTCGTTCCCCTCTCCAACCGATGTGGGATCTCACAATCCACCCCCCTTGGAGGCCCAACGTCCTCGCTGGCACACCACCCAGTGTCTGGCTCTAATACCATTTGTAACAGCCCAAGCACACCGCTAGGGGATATTGTCCTCTTTGAGCTTTCACCTCTAGGTTTTAAAACGCGTATGCTAGGGAGAGGTTTCCACATCCTTATAAAGAATGCTTCATTCCCCTCTTCAACCGACGTGGGATCTCACAATCCACCCCCTTGAGGGCCCAGCGTCCTCGCTAACACATTGCTTAGCTTTGATACCATTTGTAACAACCCAAGACCACCGCTAGAGGATACTGTCATCTTTGGGCTTTCCCTTCTGAACTTCCTCTCAATGTTCTAAAACGCGTATGCTAAGAAGAGGTTTCACACCCTTATAAGAAATGTTTCATTTCTCTCTCCAATCGATGTGAGATCTCACAAACCACCCCCCTTGGAGGCCGACCGTCCTTGCTGGCACACTGCCCAATGTCTAGCTCTGATACCATTTGTAACAGCCCAAGCCCACCGTTAGCGGATATCGTCCTCTTTGATCTTTCACCTCTAGGTTTTAAAACGAGTCTACTAGGGAGAGGTTTCCACACCCTTATACAAAATGCTTCATTCCCCTCTCCAACCGATGTGGGATCTCACAATCCACCCCCTTGGGGGCCCAACATTCTTGCTAGCACACCGTCTGGCTCATATACCGTTTGTAACAGCCCAAGACCACCGCTAGTCATCTTTGGGCTTTCCAACCAACCGATGTGAGGTCTCACACCCAAAGATTTTCCAATCATAAGAAAAACAATCTTGATATGCAATGATCAAAGAAGTAGAGATCACAATGGTAGAGCTGCTAGACATCTTCAACAGTATTTAAATCTGCATCTAAGTTCTCGTCTCTCTTCCTTTTCTTGAACACTAAGAAGAGTTTCAATCAATTTTCATACATCCAAATCAAGAACACAGAAATGTGAATATGAATACAACATGAACAAGAAAAACACCCAGAAAACTAGAAATAGGAACACAATCAGATTCCAACCCAGATTTACACAAAATCAAGCATTAAAACCCATAAAACGAAATGGGATTGATCGAAAAACCATAGAATTATCATCAATGTTCATATGGGTATCAATCAATTAAATAACCCACACAAAAGAATCTAACAATCCGCAAATTTACCCACCAAATCAGAGATTTCAGTACCAAAAACCAAAATAAAAGTCAAACCCAAATGAGAGAATACCTGAAGAACTTGGCAATCGAACTGAAGCTGTAGTGTACAGATCGACGGAAGCTGCGACGGCGGTGGATCCATGGACGACGGCATGTTCACCGGCGAGAATAATTTTCCCAGGAGCTCTAGCTTTGACTTCCATTATTTTCTAATGAAATTCAGTACAAGAAGCTCCAATTCTTTTCTGGGTGCCGCAGCTCCGCACAGCACAGTGAGCGAAGCACGTTGTTGAATTGAAAAAGCTGCTAATTTAACAGCTTGATTTCTAGTACTTTCAGTGCTCTTCTCAAACATCTGGCGATGATCATATAAAATAAAATAACACTAATTTCTTGCCAAACAAGAGGTTCAATAAAGGTTAAAACTCCCCTTTTCTTTTCGTTCCTAACAAATTGTTATTTTTACAAAAATTAATTGTGCTGTTTTTATTTTTTATTCTTCCTTAAAAAAAAACCTTTATTTTTTTAAAAAATTCATTTGGATTTGTTAATTTTTTTAGTTATGTTTTCTGACCATTTTACCCTCTAATTATGATTATCTACCTCATTTAATACTATTAAAATTATTAAATTTTTTTTATTAAATCTAAATTAATTATGATAAGTAATATTGAAATTAATTATGGGACCAATGTTTCAATTTTTTTAGGCAATCAAATTGTTTATTCTTCATTTATTACGTTATAAAATTTTCATTATATATATATATATATATCAAGAATATATAATTCAATACCAAAAATAGAAAATCCAAGACCAAATAAACACATACATTGAACATTACATAAAATTTTTGAAAAGGTTGGTAGGGTAAGGATCGAATATTAGCCTAAAACAAAAATTATTTTAAACTGTCGTTTTTCTCGACCAAGCAAAGTTTGAAATATGAATCTACTCTATCATGTGTTATTGAACTAAATGAATGTAAACGTGCAAGCCCAAGCTAAGAAAATTGATAAATAAAAAAAAGTGATTGAATCATATGAGACTAGTCAATCAATCTCAATGTCAACTATTCGATCCTAATGGTTTCAATACACCTTTTTCACCACAATTTTCAACCATCTTTTTAATGTGATGATGGGTTTACTTGAAATTGATTATACTCCAAAATGGATCTACTAATGATAATACTCAATCAATCAATAAGTGGGAGGGAGAAAGAGAGAGAGGGTAAGAGAGAGGAATGAAGTCTGAAGGGATTGCTTGGCCGATCTCGAACCAGCGCTTAGTACGCTAGGCCAATGCCCCTGGACCAAGATGTAAAATGACCTGACGTCTCACCTTCTCCAGGTTCGAAGGGGTTGCTTATCCAGTCTCGAACTAGCGCTTAGTAAGCTAGGCCAAGCGCTCGAACCAAGATGTAAAATGACCTGACCTACTTGTTCTCTATGCAGCAGATCTTTCAACAAAACTACAAATTCGATAGCATTGTGGTGTTCTCTAGGAGCTTGGTTGAGAAAATTCAGCAGGTCCTTCAAAAGCATCTCCTAGGGAATCAGAGCAAAAATTAAGTTCTTTCCTAATAGACCTGTTCCCTTATCAGAAAGGCCTCACCCCCCCTATTTAAGCCTGTTGATCACCCTTTAGCTACACTGCCTTCTAAAATCCCATCTGCCCCAAAAGCACCAGAAAATTGCAGGCTATTGACAGGACCAGGTAGCTGAAAAGTGATAGAGAAATGACCTGGTGGACATAGATTTTTCGACTGCATCCGAAACACTTGTGAGTTCTTACATACTATGTTCTCGCCTGTCGTCGTTACTCCTATTATTTTCACTTTCCCGTCCGGGTCCATGTCGCAGCTGAAACTGTCTGCTGCCATAAAACAATAGTCTGGTCAGAATAGATAGTTTTCATGTGCACCGAAACAGGAATCGACATGATTGCGACGATGTAACAACAGATTTAAGAACAATCTTGTGCTGATATTGGTAGGATAACATTAACAGCTGCACATTATGGTAGGAGAGTAAGTGAGAGAGAACTGATTGATTTCAACAAACACTCACTTTGATCTCTAGCCACCCCTGGAAGAGAGACACGGAAGAAGTATGAATTGTCATCCTCACCGATGTCCACACGTCCGATAACTGGTCCAACTTTTCCCATGGCTGCAGTTCCAGTGAGGGCAACCCCGCTTTTGGTGGAAGATACAATATTGTCCCACTCTTGACGGGTTGTCAGAGGACAATATACCATAGCAGGCCCAACGTTCACCACAGCCTCGGGATCTTCTGCTTGCGGAGAAGGAATGTAGCTGTGTGGTAGAGGTGGACCGATATATGGCATGCTATTGATGGGAGCCACATCGAGAATCTGGTTACGAAGACTTAATGGTTCTGCCTCATTTTTTCTTGTGTCCTCAGCCCTGCAAGACAGTAATATGATCAAAACATAGTCTGATGGCTTTCCTTTATACCGTTTATTGAACAGACATGAAGGATGAGTCTTTAAGATCCTTACTTTTCCTAATTAAAAAACGTAGTGATCAAGGATCCCTGTAACAGTCCTTACTTTGAGAGAACAAAGATTTTGAATTATTAAGGTTACATTTGATAACCATTTTGGTTTTTAAAAATTGTACTTGTTTTCTTACCATTTCTCTAAGATGTGTTCCATCTTCCTTAAAAAAATATTTAAATTCTTAGTCAAATTCCAAAAACAATTTTTTCGTTTTCTTAGTTTAAAACATATGTAAAAAGTAAATGACAAAAAAAGGAAACTCAGAGGTGGACATAGTTTTCCAATCAGGGACACCAAGATATCTCCAAGCATCCGAGCTCATATAACTAGGGCCACCACTTGGAGGTGGGGGTCTTTAAACTCTACGGTACAAAAGATATAGCAAACACTCCCAAATTGAACCAATACTATAAGCAGTCCAACAGCATGTTCAGTCCCTACTCAAGTCAAATGAGAACATTTCTTCCTTAGAGAATTAACTCATAAGTAAAAGATGGTCTTGGATGTGTTGTAATGGGCATTTGAGGAGGGAGACAGACATCTAATACAATCTAGTCTGAGATTATGACAAAAGTCGTTGCCAAAAGCAAAAATTGTGAAGGAAACTTCTACCCTCTTGTGTGTATGTGATATAGTGTTTACGTGCAAGTGATGAGCTCATCATGTAAGGCAGGGGTGAGGGGAGAAGAGTATAAAAGATATCACCACCGAGATATGAGATATATGACTTATAATGAACCAAAGTATAATTATAAATAGAAAATAAAAGATTGGAAAGTATGCTAACATATCATGAAATATCTAGGCATAACCTATTTGGTCAAATTATTCCAATGCATTCAGATTTTCAAGAGAAAAATAGTAAGAATAAGAAAGGATATTTTAGTCTTAAAGATTTCCTTTCTTCACCGAGGTGTTGTTCATGTGGTCGAAACAACAGATAGAAGATGAGCCGTGATAGAACACGAAGGGCAGATTTTGACAGCCATTTCCAACAATTTCTCTTGACAAACATAACCTCCTTAAAAAAAATAAATTTCTCAAGCGTAAATAAATTTTTCTCAGACTGATGCCAAAATGTCACAGAGAGGATTCACTTAATGGACTTGTTTCTTCCAGAGTATTTATTCCCGTTACTAATATAAGAAGGCAAAGATGAATGCCTGGACGGTAAGCTACTCGAACGGCCCAAGCCCTCCGCTACCAGATATTGTCCTCTTTGAGCTTTTCCTTTCGGGCTTCCCCTTAAGGTTTTTAAAACGCATCTGCTAGGGAAAGGTTTCCACACCCTTATAAAAAATGTTTCGTTCTCCTCCCCAACCAATGTGGGATCTCACAATCCACACCCCCTTCGGGGCCAGCGTCCTCGCTGACACTCGTTCCCTTCTCCAATCAATGTGGGACCCCTCAATCCACCCCCTTCGGGACTCAGCATCCTTGTTGGCACACCGCCTCGTGTCCACCCCCTTTCGAGGCTTGGTCGCCTCGTTGGCACATCGCCCGGTGTCTGGCTCTAATCCCATTTGTAACGGCTCAAGCCCACCGATAGCAGATATTGTCCTCTTCGGGGCTCAACCTCCTTGCTGACACACCGCTCGGTGTCTAGCTCTAATACCATTTGTAATGGCCCAAGCCCACTGCTAGCAGATATTGTCCTCTTTGGGCTTTCCTTTTCAAGTTTTCCCTCAAGGATTTTAAAACGCGTTTGCTAGGGAGAGGTTTCCACACCCTTATAAAGAATGCTTTGTTCTCCTCCCCAACCGATGTGGGATCTCACAGCTACAGGGACAGATACAAAAGAGTGCCACATGCCTAAAAAGTTGTCACGAGGTTAATCATGTGCTTGGGCTATCAAATGCTGTAATGCCTAGCCTAAGCTGTCAATAGGATATTATGTGAATTAGGACATCCGGGTGAGTTTACACAACCAAGAGAGAGAACGAGACAGCAACAAACAGAAATTCTTAAGATGGAGGAAGGTGTAACACACAACAACTAAGGTGTTGATCATTTGTGATTAAGAAAAGGTTAACATATCTAAAAACGTAAGAGTGTTGACAATAACTTAACTCAAGTCAGCCCTTCTTTTTCTTATTCTTCCTCTCCTCACGGTGTCATTTTTCTAAAAACGTAAGATTGTTGGAAATAACTAAGGTGTTTTTCTTTTTTGACATCTATGAATCTTTGAGACAACTTGCGCACACCTTGACAAATCTTAAGAGACAACCATTTGAAACCACTTGTTAAATTCTAAACAGATGGCCACCATGACTTGAACTCATTCCTTAAATCCTTTATTATTACATGCTCTTATCAACCATTAAGTCAACCAAAATTCAGCTTCTCCAAAAAAAAGAAGAAAAACTCATGAACCCGTGAAGTACATAGAATATCAAATCAGTTCAGGTCCAAAAAGAAGAGCCATGAACAAGCACTTACGTTCAATCCAATTTCATACCGACCAAAGAACAGAACTCGTCTCAAAATACAATCAGAACCATAGATGACAAAAGTTCAGGCTCATCCACGAACTCCCATTACCGAGAACCTCAACTATTTTAAAATCGCCAAAATCTCCAACAAATTTCCCCCTGATTTCCACTCTTACGCACCAATTCAAAACAAAAACACCGCAAAATAACCACTACACATACACACATTCAATAGCAAACAAATAGAGCACAAAAATTTCCATCAATTCTTCTAAAACCCGTAAACAGTTCATTTCTCATTATCACCAAAAACCCTTGACCTAATACCTATCTTCTTCAACAATAGAATGTTCAAGTGCCAATAAACGGAAGACAGTAATTAGAAAACAGAAAATCTCCACAGCAGCAGTAACCGATGATTAAAAACTGATACAGAGATACAGACACCGTAGTTACATCGAACGTCAAAAGAAGAATATACCTAGCCGGAGAAGTCATCGGAAAGTAGCCGGAGACTTCGGAAAAGGGAGTTCCGATTCTGTCAACGAATCCAGTATTAAAGACAAGGAGAAATGCCAGTGGGAGATGAATTTATAAGCGACATTGCATTGCATTGGGCTGTGATGAATACGGTCAAGTGCGTCCCTTCGCATCCTCCTCGCGCGGTTATATATACATATATATATATATTATTTATTTATTTATTTATTTATTTATTCATGAGTTTTATGTGGGAGTTGAATTTATATAAACATTAAAAGTTAAGATTATTGAAATTTCTGCTAAGTTAAAAGGGTATAAAAATAGGTTGTTATTGAACTAAAAAAAAATTAAAATTGGGTCATACTACAATCGCACTGTGATGTATGATTATACAATTAGAGATGTGTATGTGTGAAATCTCAAATCGGTTAGAGAGGGGAACAAAGCATTCCTTATAAGGATGTGAAAATCTTTTCCTAGTAGACGTGTTTTTAAATTGCGAGGCTGATGACGATATGTAATGGGCCAAAGTTGATAATATCTACTAGGAGTGGGTTTGAGAGTCCAAAGATGTTGGGCCTTCGTAAGGGTGTGGAAAATCTTCTCTCTCTAGTAGACATTGACCCTCCCATAAGAATGTGGAAACCTCCTCTCGACCCCCATAAGGGTGTGAAACCTTCTCTCCCTGCATTGGCCCTCCCATAAGGATGTGGAAACCTCGTCTTCCTAGCAAACACTGACCCCATGAGAGTGTGGAAACCTTCTCTCTCTAGTAGACACTGGCCCTCCCATAAGGGTGTGCAAACCTCCTCTCCCTAGTAGACGTTGGTCCCATAAGAGTGTGGACACCTCCTCTCCCTAGTAGACGTTGACCCTCCCATAAGGATGTGAAAACCTCCCCTCCCTAGTAGACACTAGCCCCCATAAGGGTGTGAACACCTCCTCTCCCTAGTTGACGCTGGCCCTTCCATAAGGATGTGGAAACCTCCTCCCCCTAACAGACTTTGGCTCCTATAAGGGTGTGGACACCTCCTCTTCCTAGCAGACGTTGGCCCTCCCATAAGGGTGTGGAACCTCCTCTCCCTAGTAGATGTTGGTCCCATAAGAGTGTGGACACATTCTCTCCATAGTAGACGCTGGCCCTCCCATAAAAATGTGGAAACTTCCTCTCCCGAGTAGACGTTAGCCCCCATAAGGGTGTGGACATGTAACGCCCCTAATTTTCCCCACCCTAATTAGCGACGTTACCTTATACTCGTCAAATCAACAGGAAAAGGGCTCACATGGAACAGTCTCGATAACGGAAATGCATTCATCAATTTAAGCAGTTCATACCTAGAAAATCAATGCGACAACCTAGCCTAGAAGTAATCAACAGAGACTAAATAAACACTTCGCTAAGAACCCAAGAGAACCCAACAGGCGCTACGACACAACAAACCCTCCTCAAGATTTCCATGGCCCTTCGCCTCATCCACCGTCACCCGTACATGGGAGCCTTGCCCTTTCCTGAAAAATATTGGTAGCACGTGGCTTGAGTATTATATAAAATACCCAGTAAGTCGCCCCACTGTTGGGGTTAAGCATATATTCATACATTCGGATACAAGCAGTCGCACACAGTACATCTACATGTCGCACATGATACACATACATGACGCACACAACACACATACATGTCACACAGAAATACCCATACATGTCACACATCGTTACCATACATGCCGCACACTGCTAGAAGAACGGAACTGAGAGAGAGGTTTGTCTTCCATTCCTTCCCATGGCCTTAAGCCCTTGCCTTGTCCGGGCGGGGGTGGATGCATGGTAATTTCCCACACATGGCCCACGTGTGTGACTGTGGGCCCACCAGGCGAGCTCGCAAGCGAGCTCCCTGGGCCTGGCTTGGTCGGGTATGTATGACATACAATATCGGACGCCACAGACAAAGGAGGGCCTGCATGATATCGTGGCGAACACAATATCGAATATACGCATCCTTACCATCAGTAGCATAATGGGGGAGTGCCCCAAGTACATAACCATAGCGTGCATGAGGTTCTTAAGGTTTACCTCCATGTCATTACACCTACGACGCTCCATCCCCTCGCCGCATTACATAGCATAACCAGGTTCACATTGGGCAAGCATATCATAGCATAACCGGGTCCACATTGAGCAAGCATATCCTAGCATACTAGTCATTTTATTCATGGTATGTGGGGTTCTTATTACAATCATGACATGTCAATCAAGCTCATCATGCATACAGGGCGACAAAACGCGCCACAACATCATATTCATAAACATGGCATACCTAGCAATTCACTACAAGAATCACATACATAAACAAAGCATGCGTAGCATTTCACGGCAAGAAACATCTAACCTAGCATACAGCAACCACCTATGGTGCATGCAAGGGCCACAGGGCACGCACCAACATACATACATAACTAACGCCAACAGTAAGGTTACTTACCTCCTTGGCCTTGACCGAAGTCGCCCACAACGCTAACTCCAGCGCCTAACTACCTTCTCAAATGGTTGAAACGAGGGCGAAAATGGCTTCGAAAGGGTCGAAAACCTAGGAATTGGTATACTATTCGGATGTCGAGCCGCCAAGCCGCACTTAGCCGAACCGGAGGTTCGCGAAGCCGCCGGTGGAGCAGAAATCGATGGCTGCGACGAACACCGCCGGCGCAGGGTTTCTGGAACGCCTCCGGCTTGGGCCACAAAGGGGACGAGGCTCTGGGGTGGTGTCCGAACGCGGGCTGCACGCTGGCTGAGAGGTCTCGCCGAATGCCGGGGGAACCCGCGCCGGCGCTGCGTCTCCCTCGTCCAAAAGTCCCGACGGTCCAACTCGCAGGGCTTGGCTATTGTCGCCGGTGGGTGCGTCGTCGCTCGTCCGTTCTCCGGTGGCGCGTTGGCTTCCTCCTGCTTCCCACCACACTAGCGCTCCCTTCTCCCTAAAGGCGGTGGCCACTCCTAGGGTTTACGGGAACCTGAGTGGATCCCGCCGAAATCTCGTGATTTTCGGCGGGGGCCCTTTTTTTTTTTTT
>NW_019268522.1:1685103-1711964 GCF_002738365.1 Cucurbita moschata | reverse complement strand
TTTTTTTTTTTTTTCTCTCTCTCTCTCCTCTCTCCTCAGAAGGTGTACCGTTACATCACTCCCCCCTACAAGGGACTTTCGTCCTCGAAAGGGTTGGCATCTACAAACAACTCTGGGTACTTCTCCCTTATCTCATCCTCCCGTTCCCAGGTGGCCTCCTCTGCTGACTGGTTCCCCCACCACACCTTGATGAATGCAATTTCCTTGGTGCGCAAGGTCCTTACCTCGCGAGCTAGGACCCCCACCGGTTTCTCCTCGTAGCTTAAGCCTTCGGTCACGTCCAGAGTCGAATAATCTATCACGTGCGTGGGGTTCGCTAAGTACTTGCGAAGGGTCGATACATGGAACACGTTGTGTATGGATGAGAGGGACGGGGGTAGGGCTAATCTATACGCAACGGGTCCGATTCGCTCCAAAATCTCGAAGGGTCCTATGAAGCGCGGACTCAATTTGCCCTTTCGTCCGAACCTCAAAACGCCCTTCATGGGGGCCACCTTTAGGAATACCATGTCCCCCACTTCGAACTCCAGGTTTCTTCGCCTCGAGTCCGCGTAGCTCTTCTGTCTACTTTGAGCAGTGCGCATCCTCTCCCTGATCTGCTGCATCGCCTCGTTGGTGACTTGGACCAGCTCCGGACCCATCAATTCCCGTTCCCCTACCTCGCCCCAGCATAATGGTGTCCTACACCGCCTTCCATACAATGTCTCGTACGGTGCCATACCGATTGTCGCCTGGTAGCTGTTATTATAAGCGAATTCCATAAGGTGCAATTTCGAGTCCCAACTCCCAGAGAAATCCAGTACACAGGCCCGCAACATGTCCTCTAAAACTTGGTTCAAGCGTTCCGTTTGGCCATCAGTCTGTGGGTGGTACGCTGTACTGAAGTCCAGTCGAGTGCCTAACGCCTTCTGGAGTCCGCGCCAAAATGTCGAAGTAAACCGTGGGTCTCGGTTAGATACGATCGACACAGGGACCCCATGCAACCTGACGATTTCCTACATGTACAGTTGTGCCCACATGTCCACTGTATAGGTAGCCTTGCCGGGGAGGAAATGTGCTGACTTCGTTAATCTGTCCACGACCACCCATATGACCGTGTAACCCTTTAGCGTCTTGGGCAGGCCCACTATAAAATCCATGGCGATGTTCTCCCACTTCCACTCCAGTATGTTGAGGGGCTGTAGTAATCCTGCTGGTCTCTGTCTGGGTGCTTTAACCTGTTGGCAAACCAAGCATCTGCTGACGAATTCCGCGATATCCTTCTTCATACCACACCACCAGAAGTGGGGTCTGAGGTCCTGATACATCTTCGTGCCGCCAGGGTGCATGACAAATGGGGAGTTATGCGCTTCACTCAGGATTTCACCCCTCAATTCCCCTATCGCCGGTACACACAAGCGACCGTGGTACAGTAACCCACCATCTGCTGCCTTGGAATACCCACCCGCTGGTTCGGTTTCCATTTTGTTAAGTGCCCTAGCTAACCCGGAGTCCCTTGCCTGCGCTTCAATGACTCTCTGTCGAAGGGTGGGTTGCACCGTTAGTCGAGCCAGTTGCGCCTTAATACCCTCCAGGGCTACTACTATCCCCGCTCGCTGGAAGTCAACCTGCACTCGAGGTTCTTTCGTGATTAGTGCCGACGAATGCGCTGCCTTCCTACTCAGGGCATCTGCGACCGCGTTGGCCTTCCCGGGGTGATACTGGATGTCTATATCATAATCCTTGACTAGCTCTAACCACCGTTGTTGCCTCATATTTAATTCCTTTTGGGTGAAGAAGTACTTCAGGCTCTTATGGTCGGTATAAATTTGAGTCCTCTCCCCATACAGGTAGTGTCGCCATATTTTTAACGCGAAGACTACTGCTGCCAGTTCCAAGTCATGCACAGGGTAGTTCTTTTCATAGTCCTTCAGTTGTCTGGATGCGTAGGCAATAACCCTCCCACGTTGCATCAACACGCACCCTAGGCCCCTTTTGGAAGCATCACTGAATATGACGTAGTTCCCTGTACCATCGGGCATTGTGAGCACGGGCGCGGTCGCCAGTCTCTCCTTCAGATCCCGGAAGCTTGCCTCGCACTCCTCGGTCCATACGAATGGCGTAGCCTTTCGAGTTAGTTGTGAGAGAGGCGCCGCTATCTTGGAGAAGTCTTGCACGAAGCGGCGGTAGTAACCTGCCAGACCCAGGAAACTCCATACCTCAGTCACCGTAGTTGGGCGGGCCCAGCCGGTGACCGCCTCCACCTTGGCGGGGTCCACTGACACTTCTTCTGCCGATATCACATGCCCCAAGAATGAGACTTCGCGTAACCAAAACTCACATTTCGAGAACTTGGCATACAACCTGTTTTCCCTCAAGACTGTCAAGGCCTTCCTCAAGTGTGTTTGGTGCTCCTGATCCGTCCTTGAGTATACCAGGATGTCATCTATGAATACAATGACAAAGGTATCCAAGTACTCCTTGAACACCCGATTCATCAGTTCCATAAACACTGCCGGAGCATTGGTGAGTCCAAACGACATTACTACAAACTCATAGTGGCCGTACCTTGTTCTGAAAGCTGTTTTTGGCACGTCCTCGTTTTTTATCTTGATCTGATGGTAACCTGAGCGAAGGTCGATCTTTGAGAACACCGTGGCCTCTCTGAGCTGATCAAATAAGTCTTCGATGCGTGGGAGGGGGTACCTGTTCTTCACTGTCCTCTTATTCAGTTCCCTGTAATCAACGCACAAGCGCATGGAACCGTCCTTTTTCTTGACGAATAAAACCGGTGCGCCCCAAGGCGACACGCTCGGTCTGATAAACCCCTTGTCTAGCAGTTCTTGTAGTTGCACCTTAAGTTCCTTAAGCTCTGCTGGTGCCATGCAGTACGGTGCCTTGGATATGGGGCCGGTCCCTGGTTCCAATTTTATAGCGAAGTCGACATCTCGGGATGTACGGTGCCTTGGATATGGGGCCGGTCCCTGGTTCCAATTTTATAGCGAAGTCGACATCTCGGGATGGGGGAGTCCCCGGCAGGTCCTCCGGGAACACATCTGGGAACTCACTCACTATAGGCAACTCGGTTAGGGGGACGCCTTCTTCCTTGATCCTTGCCACGCTGGCTAGCATCGCCCAGGCCCCGTGTCGGACCAGCTTGGACGCCTTCTTCCTTGATCCTTGCCACGCTGGCTAGCATCGCCCAGGCCCCGTGTCGGACCAGCTTCTTCGCCTTCATCATCGATATCACCTTGGGCATCGTACCCAGACTAATGCCCTTGAACCTAAACCTGGTCCTCGACGGTGGCGTGAAAATGACCTCCTTCTTGTGGCAGTCTATGCTAGCATGGTGTTCCGCTAACCAGTCCATGCCTAGGATTACATCATACACGGTCATATCGACCACCATTAAGTCTACACCCAAGCTAACCCCCTGATATTACTACATGACCATCCTTTACCCTATAGGCGGCGACCATATCCACCCCTGCCGGGGTGCCCACTAGAAAATCGTGTAATAGGGGTTCTAACACTATCCCCGCTTGACTAACAAAAGTAGTGGAAATAAAGGAGTGCGTAGATCTAGAGTCAAACAACGTCAAAGCGAAATGACCAAGGATGGATAGTGTACCTGTCACTGCCGCGTCCGGGTTTTCCACATCCCTGCTAGTGGAGGCATAGGCTCTCGCTGGGGGGCGGTTCTGGGTGGGGGCATCTGTTATGCGTAGTTGCCTTTGCTGGGCCCCGGTGTCATTGACGCGACCTCCCGGGCAGTCTCTGGCTAAGTGACCCTCCTTCCCGCATCGGAAGCAGGCCCCGGAGCGAGCTAGGCACCGCCCCCAATGGGTCTTCCCACACTCGCCGCACTTGGGTCGATCGTCTGCCCTGCCCTCTCTTCCCTGTTGGCCCCGCCTGGGATCGCGGCGCCGTCTGTCTGGTCGTCTCGGTGGCGGCGATGGGGATGAATCGCGGCGCCGTCTGGCTGGTCGCCGCGGTGGTGGCGACGAGGACGAATCGCGGCGGTCACCCCAGTCACGGCGTCGCCTCCGTCTCTCGGTTGGTGAGCGGGACCCGCGGCGGTCATCTCGGTCACTGCGTCGTTTTCGTCTCTGGGTCGATGAGCGGGATTCACTTGGTCCATCAGTCCCCTCCATGGCCCGTGCTACTCTCATCGCGTCAGCGTAAGTCTTAGGTGCTATCGCTTCAACCACGTTACGTATCTTCCGGTCCAGCCCAAGCACAAACCGGCGGGCCGACCGGTAGTCGGTGTCCACCAAGTCCGGGGCGAAGCATTTCAACTTGGCGAACTCTCTGGCATAGGCAGTAACTGAACGCCCTCTCTGTTTCAGGTGAGTGAATTCCTAATGCTTGCGGGTCTGGACGTCCTCTAGGTAGTACGCCTCTGCAAAGGCCTCCCTGAATTCTGTCCATGAAATTTCACCCCTCCCGGGTCTAATAAGCTCCCGGGTGGAGCGCCACCATACCTGAGCATCGGCACGCAGCATGAATGCTGCGCATTCCACCTTTTGATCTTCGGGGCAGTTTGTCAGCCTGAATACGGTCTCTATTGAACTCAGCCACAACTGTGCCTCGGTCGGGTTGTCAGAGGTCCCCTTAAAGGTCTGTGGGTCACCTCGCTTAAAATCTCGCAGGCACCTGGCTTCCCTGGTGGAGGCGGAGTCATTCGCAGGCTGGCGTCCGGACAGGCTTCGTACCACGACCCGCAATACATCGACCAATTCCGCCGCTGAGTCTCGGGCGGGCTGGGGTGTCGCCGGCCACGGGCACGTCACCGTTACGTCGGGCCCCTCCCCGGTGTCCTCGCGGCCAGGACCCCGCCTCCTCACGCTCCTACCCCCAACTGGGGTTCGCCTCCTAGTACTCCCTCCTCGCGTCCTGGGTGGCATATCTACCCCTAGCAATAGCGATGAGGTTACATACTATTCCCCCACTTCCATGATCAATCACAAAGGCATAAGTCGCGTACGCACGCAATGGCATTAGCCGGACACACACACAAGCATAAATCGGGCACATCATGGAACATATCACATCAGAACAATTACTTCCGTAATTCTCTCTTACCCATGTACACATACCTGACGGTGACGGTGTGGTTGCTGGAGGACCATGGAGATGCCTTAGGCCTACATCGTAGACCAGTCTACAAGATCTGTGACCTAGCGCTCTGATACCAACTGTAACGCCCCTAATTTTCCCCACCCTAATTAGCGACGTTACCTTATACTCGTCAAATCAACAGGAAAAGGGCTCACATGGAACAGTCTCGATAACGGAAATGCATTCATCAATTTAAGCAGTTCATACCTAGAAAATCAATTGCGACAACCTAGCCTAGAAGTAATCAACAGAGACTAAATAAACACTTCGCAACACTAAGAACCCAAGAGAACCCAACAGGCGCTACGACACAACAAACCCTCCTCAAGATTTCCATGGCCCTTCGCCTCATCCACCGTCACCCGTACATGGGAGCCTTGCCCTTTCCTGAAAAATATTGGTAGCACGTGGCTTGAGTATTATATAAAATACCCAGTAAGTCGCCCCACTGTTGGGGTTAAGCATATATTCATACATTCGGATACAAGCAGTCGCACACAGTACATCTACATGTCGCACATGATACACATACATGACGCACACAACACACATACATGTCACACAGAAATACCCATACATGTCACACATCGTTACCATACATGCCGCACACTGCTAGAAGAACGGAACTGAGAGAGAGGTTTGTCTTCCATTCCTTCCCATGGCCTTAGGCCCTTGCCTTGTTCGGGCGGGGGTGGATGCATGGTAATTTCCCACACATGGCCCACGTGTGTGACTGTGGGCCCACCAGGCGAGCTCGCAAGCGAGCTCCCTGGGCCTGGCTTGGTCGGGTATGTATGACATACAATACCGGACGCCACAGACAAAGGAGGGCCTGCATGATATCGTGGCGAACACAATATCGAATATACGCATCCTTACCATCAGTAGCATAATGGGGGAGTGCCCCAAGTACATAACCATAGCATGCATGAGGTTCTTAAGGTTTACCTCCATGTCATTACACCTACGACGCTCCATCCCCTCGCCGCATTACATAGCATAACCAGGTTCACATTGGGCAAGCATATCATAGCATAACCGGGTCCACATTGAGCAAGCATATCCTAGCATACTAGTCATTTTATTCATGGTATGTGGGGTTCTCATTACAATCATGACATGTCAATCAAGCTCATCATGCATACAGGGCGACAAAACGCGCCACAACATCATATTCATAAACATGGCATACCTAGCAATTCACTACAAGAATCACATACATAAACAAAGCATGCGTAGCATTTCACGGCAAGAAACATCTAACCTAGCATACAGCAACCACCTATGGTGCATGCAAGGGCCACAGGGCACGCACCAACATACATACATAACTAACGCCAACAGTAAGGTTACTTACCTCCTTGGCCTTGACCGAAGTCGCCCACAACGCTAACTCCAGCGCCTAACTACCTTCTCAAATGGTTGAAACGAGGGCGAAAATGGCTTCGGAATGGTCGAAAACCTAGGAATCGGTATACTATTCGGATGTCGAGCCGCCAAGCCGCACTTAGCCGAACCGGAGGTTCTCGAAGCCGCCGGTGGAGCAGAAACCGATGGCTGCGACGAACACCGCCGGTGCAGGGTTTCTGGAACGCCTCCGGCTTGGGCCACAAAGGGGACGAGGCTCTGGGGTGGTGTCCAAACGCGGGCTGCACGCTGGCTGAGAGGTCTCGCCGAATGCCGGGGGAACCCGCGCCGGCGCTGCGTCTCCCTCGTCCAAAAGTCCCGACGGTCCAACTCGCAGGGCTTGGCTATTGTCGCCGGTGGGTGCGTCGTCGCTCGTCCGTTCTCCGGTGGCGCGTTGGCTTCCTCCTGCTTCCCACCACACTAGCGCTCCCTTCTCCCTAAAGGCGGTGGCCACTCCTAGGGTTTACGGGAACCTGAGTGGATCCCGCCGAAATCTCGTGATTTTCGGCGGGGGCCCTTTTTTTTTTCTCTCTCTCTCCTCTCTCCTCAGAAGGTGTACCGTTACAGGAAACCTCCTCTCCCTAGTAGACGTTGGCCCTCCCATAAGGATGTGGAAACTTCCCCTCCCTAGTAGAAGCTAGCCCCATAAGGGTGTGGACACGTCCTCTCCCTAGTAGACGCTAGCCCTCCCATAAGGGTGTGGACACCTCCTCTTTCTAGTAGACATCGACCACATAAGAGTGTGGACACCTCCTCTCCCTAGTAGACGTTGGCCCTCCCATAAGGGTGCGGAGACCTCTCCCTAGTAGATGTTGGTCCCATAAGGGCGTGGAAACCTCCTTTCCCTAGTAGACGTTGGTCCTCTACATAAGGATGTGGAAACCTCGTCTCTCTAGCAGATGTTGGCCCCCAAAAGGGTGTGGACACCTCCTCTCCCTACTAGATGCTGGCCCCATAAGAGTGTGGACACCTCCTCTCCCTAGTAGACGTTGACCCTCCCATAAGGATGTGGACACCTCCTCTCCCTAGTAGAAGTTGGCCCTCCCATAAGGACGTGGAAACCTCCTCTCCCTAGTAGACTTTGGCTCCTATAAGGGTGTGGACACCTCCTCTCCCTAGTAGACGTTGGCACTCCTATAAGGATGTGAAAACCTCCCCTCCCTAGCAGACGCTAGCCCCCACAAGGGTGTGGACACCTCCTCTCCTTAGTAGACGTTGGCCCTCCCATATGGATGTGGAAACCTCCTCTCCCTAGCAAACTCTGTCTTCAATAAGGATGTGGGCACCTCCTTTCCCTAATAGACGTTGGCCCTCCCATAAGGGTGTGAAAACCTTCTCTCCCTAGTAGACGTTGACCCCATAAGAGTGTGGGCACCTCCTCTCCCTAGTAAACGTTAGCTCTCCCATAAGGGTGTGGAAACTTCCTCTCCCTAGTAGAGGCGGGCCGCATAAAAAGAGCGTGGACACCTCCTCTCCCTAGTAAACGTTGGCCCCATAAGAAAGTGTGGACACCTCGTAGACGTTGGGCCTCCCATATAAGGGTGTGGAAACCTCCTCTCCCTAGTAAATGCTACCCAATAAGAGTGTGGACACCTCCTCTCCCTAGTAGATGTTGGGCCCCATATAAGGGTGTGAAAACCTCATCTCTCTCGTAAACGCATTTGAAAACTGTAAAGTTTAACGACGATAAGTATGCAATTATATTTTGATCATATATCTCTCAATATAAAATTCGTTTTAGCTAAAAAAACCACTCGTTTTTATACATTTTTCATGTTCTTTCGAACCATTCTTATAAATTAACTAAAACTTGAGAGAAATTTAAGTTTTAATATCTCCAAAGAGTATAAATAATCAAAATTTAAACGTTGAGAGATTGAGTTATACGTATTCAAATGTAGTTTTGTTGGACCAATTGAACTAATTGTAGACAAACAATCATTATAATATTGAAGATGCTCTCAAGCTATATGGTGAGATGAGAGAGGAGAGAGAAGAAAAAGAACATAATAAATAAAAGAGAGAAGACAAGGAAGAAATGAGATAATTTAGGTGAAATTGTGAAATGGGTTTGATGTGGTGAGTTATTTAGTCTTTAATTGATTGATTGTAGCCAAAATCTAGTAACGAAAAATCGGTGGTTGGTTAATCCAAAGATTCCTCACCGGTGGATTCTTGAACTTTTCTTCAACATTTCGTCTGTAAGTTTTCTTTCGATCTTCTACTGCTCGATTCTGCGGCTCTATTATTGTTTCTTTGATGCAACCTCAACCATTTCTCCGTAGGTTTTGATACGGATGCTCTGTTCTTGAGTCCTGCCTTGGAATCGATGGTAATTCCGAGTTTTTGGGGATTTTTATGATCTGGTACTGATTGCGCCTGTGTTTCGATCTGCTGACCTCGAAATGCCTGCTTAAGCTATCTCATGTCTTGATTCCTTCAAATCAGGTAAGGTATGGCGGAATTCGAATGGAACCTAATGAATGCCCTCATTCGTCTTTGAACTTGCGAATGCCTTAGCTATGACTGTCTTGTTGAATTCGAATGATACTGGCTTGATAATTGGATAGGAAGTAGTTTAGATTTGTGGATGATTTGAGCCATTTTGGATTATTATGAGCCATGTTTGCTTGCTGGGTTTTGGAAAAAACAG
Organism: Cucurbita moschata; assembly: GCF_002738365.1. NCBI lineage: Eukaryota > Viridiplantae > Streptophyta > Magnoliopsida > Cucurbitales > Cucurbitaceae > Cucurbita > Cucurbita moschata. Next base: position 1,702,804 of record NW_019268522.1, on the reverse strand, counting down.
TGTGTTCTTAGTTTAACATTAGGGCCAAATTGTATCATCTCCACATTTTCAATTGGTAAGTCTATGAATGGCTGTATTAGATTAATTGCCTGCATCTGGAAAATATTCGTAACAGCCCAAGCACACCGCTAGCCGATATTGTCCTCTTAGGGCTTTCCCTTCTGTGTTTTTCCTCAAGGTTTTAAAACGTGTTTACTAGGGAGAGGTTTCTACACCCTTATATGGCCAAACCTACCGTTCAAGGTTTTAAAACGCATCTATTAGGGAGAGGTTTCTACACCCTTATAAGGTCAAACCCACCGTTCAAGGTTTTAAAACGCGTCTACTAGGAAGAGGTTTCCACACCCTTATAAGGCCAACCCCACTGTTCAAGATTTTAAAACGCGTCTACTAAGGAAGATTGTCTACTAGGGAGAGGTTTCCACACCCTTATAAGACCAAACCCACCGCTCAAGGTTTTAAAACGTGTCTACTAGGGAGAGGTTACCACAATCTTATAAGGCCAAACCCACTGTTCAAGGTTTTAAAACGCATCTACTAGGGATGAGTTTCCACACCCTTATAAGGCCAAACCCACCGTTCAAGGTTTTAAAACGCGTCTACTAGGAAGATGGCCTACTAGGGAGAGGTTTCCACATCCTTATAAGGCCAAACCCACCGCTCAAGGTTTTAAAATGTGTCTACTAGGGAGAGGCTTTCCCTTCTGAGCTTCCCCTCAAGGTTTTAAAACGCGTCCATTAGGGAGCGATTTTCACACCCTTATAAGGAATGCTTCGCTCCCCTCTCCAACCAATGTGAGATCTCACAATATTGTTTTGGAACCGCTGGGCTAAATTTGTTAATATGTTCTCTGTAGCTCACCTCTATAAGCTAGCTCAAGCTGATTCTAAAACATAGTAGATAGATACTCTTTTCTTTGTCCAAAAAAGGAAGAAACCCGTTGGTATGGATGAATTTTGATACAAATTATACTTTTAGTTTGGTATAGGTTGAATTTTAGAATTGATGTACTGCTACTGATTGGTAAGATAGAGTGATTTGATTGCAGTTTATAGAATGGCAGTCCCTAAATCGTGGCTGTTTGAATTATGTAATGACAGATGAATTGTGAGCTTTCTATTATCTAGGTTTACTATGGCCTTTGTGGTTAAAACAGATCTGTAATCATTTTATTTTATTATAAACGGGTGAGAACTTGAACTTTTGGACTCTAAAAAGAAGGAATTCATGACTTAACCATTAAGCTATATTCATGTTCGTGTAGCAAAAGTGTTTTGAGTATTAGTTCCTAGAAAGTTTGGGGGTGCGGATGTCAGTAGAGGTGGGAAGGAGTTAATACAAATCTGTAATTGTAAAATGGTGGTTGTCATGGTGGCGTTTTCTTCTAATGTTTCTAGATCCTGAAAAGTTATTGGATAGCTGCGTACTTCTGCCAGTCAACTCCATATATTCGCTTGATATAGTACTTGATTTAACAATGATAATTTTGGATATCCAATACGGTAAAAATGTAACAGCCCAAGCCCACCGCTTGCACAAATATTGTCCTCTTTGGACTTTTCCTTTCGGGTTTCCCCTCAAGGTTTTAAAACACGTCTTCTAGGGAGAGGTTTTCACACCCATATAAGGAATGCTTCGTTCCCCTCTCTAATCGATGTAAGATCTCACAATAAACATTCCTCATAAGAGTGTGGAAACCTCTCTATAACATATGCGTTTTAAAACCTTGAGGAGAAGCCAACCCAAAGAGGACAATATTTGCTAGCGGTGGGCTTGGGCTGTTACAAATGGTAGTACAGCCAGACATCGGGTGGTGTGCCAGCGAGGGCACTGGGCCCCCAAGGGGGTGGATTGTGAGATCCCACATCAGTTGGAGAGGGGAACAAAACATTCTTTATAAGAGTGTGGAAACCTCTCCCTATCAGACGCGTTTTAAAACCTTGAGGGGAAGCTCGGAAGGAAAAGCCCAAAGAGGACAATATCTGCTAGCGGTGGGCTTGGACGGTTACAAAAAAGGTTTCCCCTAATAATTTTCTAAAGTTGTTATGCTCTGCGAGCGCGCGTCGATCTGAAGTTGTCTAGTCTTTCACCCCGTCTTTTGACCCTCCATTGATATTAGAATCAAATTCATGTTCTAGGCTTAGAACAAGAAGGTGGGTGCATTTGGTTAGCCCTTTATTGTATGTTAGTATGGACCAATGCATGCGAGTATGTGGGAAGGGAGGGACATAAAAGGGGCATTCTTACCAGATGATTGCAATTTATCTTGTTTTTACTTGTTTGTAGGTTCTATTTGGCGTCTGCTACTGCAATGGATGGTAGCTTTCCCCAGGATTCAAAATCTCCCTTAACTGTTATGCCAACTAAAACACCAGATGGTGACCAACATTTTCTCTTGTATTTAATCGCTGGTATCTACTTCGGGCCTGACCTCAAAGGTGAAAGGCCAATGAAGTCAGTTCTGCAGAGGCTTGCTGCGGCATTGCCTCCCTATACTTCTGATCAACTTGCTGGATCTCAAATAAAGGTGGTGGAAGTAGAGCGCATCTTTTATTATGTTTTGAGGAAGGCTGATGAATCTCTTATTATGAAAACGTCTTTACTGCACCAGTTCTTCCAAGGGAAGTTCCCTGCGCAAGGCCGAGATATTAGTTTCCCTCAGTTTCCTGATCTCTTTCCACCCGAACTCCATCCCCATTCTCGGTCCAAGAACTGGTATAGGTTTATCGAGAACCTTTCGTTTATCCATAACCCAGATGTCAGCTATCTCAACTCTGAGGATGTTGAAAGGTTCAAGAGGCTAACAGGGCTCAATGACTTCCTTTTGGATAGAGATGCAGCAAGGTCGCACAATTTTTCGGTTCGTAAAGTCCCGCCCAATGTTGAATCTACAGATAATCATAATACATCAAATAAAGAGTTCTCTCCTCTTAAAGATGAGTTGCAATATGACTCTGTTCGTAGTGGTTCATATAATGGTAGCTTGACACCTCCTCAAACTAAATATGACGGTAATCTTGAGGAGAAGAAATTTGGTCCAGCAATGCTATTTCTTCCCAGACAACCATGTGAAGAAGATTGGGCGAGTCTCGTAGCTGCTAACGATACAGGATTTGCATTGACTGGAACTGCAGCAATGGGGCACGTTGGACCGATAATTGGATTGATGGACATTGGAGAATGTGAAGACTCGTACTTGTTTCGTGTGTCGCTTCCCGGCGTTAAAAGAGATGGAAGTAAGTTTCTTTTGATGCTCTGAATCTTCTTATATAACTACTGCATCTGCTCAGGTTTATCTTACAAGAGTATCCATCATTACCCATCCATGAGTCCTAGGAACTGTTTGAACATATCTTTTGGAAATTACTTTCATAAGTTGATTTGTGACATTCCATGTTGGTTGGAGAGGAAAACGAAACATTCCTTATAAGGATGTGAAACCTCTCTCTAGTGGACGTGCTTTAGAACCTTGAGAAGAAACTCAAAGAGACAATATCTACTGGCGGTTTGTTTTCACATCTTAGGAGGGAAAAATTGGTTCTAGTGATAATCGAGGAAATTGATGCATTAACCATTTCTTCCTTTCTATATATGAATCTAGTTGATAATATTTACTTCGATTATCGTGTCCATCCAAAACTATGTTTCTTCATTGTTTTTCATTCATTTATTTTATTTAGTACCACAAATGTGGCGTGGGATGTCAGGATTTAAACCTCCGAGCTCAAGGGAAGGAGTATATGTTAATTACCACTTACCTGTTCATGTTGACCTTTTCAATTTTGAATTATTTCTTTTAGTTTTTTTTATTAATATTGTTAATAAAATGTTGATATGACACGGCTATTAGATAATATGTTTGACACGATATGTCTGATAAATGATAGATACAATGTTTCGTTCTTGGTTGATAGATGGGATGAATATCACTTTAGTCGATCTAGCTGTCAACTTCAAGGACGTAACTGAGATGGTTTTAAATCAAATTTTACAACTTCAATCCTTTTTTTTTTCTTGTGTCATAACTTGATAAGACTTTTGATTCATTGTGATTCAGAGGAATTTAACTGTGAAGTTGAAAAGGATGGCAGAGTAGTGATACAAGGAGTTACAACAACAGGTGAAAGAACAGTGAAAAAGCATTCTCAAGTGTTTGAAATGGTAACCCACAACCTGTGCCCACCAGGAGAGTTTTCACTCTCATTTCAGCTACCTGGCCCCGTTGATCCTCAACAATTCTTAGTTAACTTTGGCATCGATGGGATTCTTGAAGGAGCTGTGATGAAAGAATTTCAGCCATGATATTGGTAATTTACCTTCCTCCCTTGATTCAATGGATAATAAAATAGATCCAATTCTCAATCTCCATAGAATGTACTTTACATAGCATCACCCCTTTCTTGTCTAGACTTTGTAGAGATCAGTTGAGCCAATATGAGCTGCTTCATTAGCTTAAACATAGGCATCCAAAATTAGAACAGAGGTCAATGGACATTTGATTACGCTAAATTTAACTCTTTTTTTCGATGAATTCATGGCTTGGAAAATGTTCACTGTTCTTTAATGTTGTTGAGTAAGCTGATGCTCTAAAGCCTATGTTAAACTTAGTTCAGAAATTACATATCAATGGAGAAGTTTGCTCATCTATATTCTTGTGGCAAGCGGTATCCAGACATGACCAATTTGTTTGCAAACATCTTCCCTGTCTTTGGCATGACATGCCAGTGCAGTGTTACGTTAAACTCTTTACCTCTTAGATTCTTCCCCTGCATAAGGAGAAATACAACTTTGTCATTCTCGGATAAAGCTTATAATCATCATAGATTGGTTAGCAAAGTTGTGCAAAAGGATAGGAGGTGCGAACCTGATCGACGAACCGATACTTGTTTGAAGTATGGATTCGAAACTTGGCGCTATCTTTGGAGGGTATGATACTGTCCCAGAGTGAGATCTGTAAATGAAATTCCGGAAATTTAGGTCACGTCGAGTTGCTGAAAGAGACGAAACTCAACAGCGGGTTAAGAACATATTGTAATAGGAAATAGAGATAGACCTGATTCAAGGAGTTCTTTGGGGTTTCATATTCAGCAGCTAGAAACACAAAAACCTGTTGCACAAATAGAGGCAAAGAAGCCACCAATGATCAGTGATCACCCTAGGCAAAATGTGTTCGGCCTTGGGGAGAGGTAGCCGAATTAGGATCTAACTATTGACACGGACACAACACAAGAAATTTCGATCCTCAAGATGGAGGAAAACACAACCCTTTCAGTTGCTCTCTACACGATGACTGTCCTTTTAGGTGTTACCTTATCATATATCTGTCGTAGAGGTTCATTTCCTCGCTCAGTAAACGAGAAAGGGTGGAGGGTCTAGAATTTAAGCCTGATTCCAAGCAAGCAAAATTGGAGAAAGAACATCGTCATCTAATCTAATTGCTCCTTAAAACACTATTAACTCAAGCTAAACAAAGTATGCGAGTTGGGGGAGAATGGCTTAGTAGTAACAGAGTCGGAGAGAATGGCTTAGCGTTTGGCGTGAACGTTAGGGTACTTTATGAGTTAAGTCTTTGCTAGAGTTGAGGAGCCTAATCATAGTTAACCAACCAGACCGCTAAGGACTATGAGAACACAATAAAGAAAGAGGAGAATAATAGGTTGCCACTGCACCTGCTTTGTATTCCATGTAAATAATGACTGCAAGTCTGCTGATATGTTTAAAGTCATGCTAACCTGCAACAAGAAGGCACATTCTAAGCTCATTAGCTGCTCTAGCAAAGAATCTCATTTACCCTTATCAACAACAAATATTGACTACTTTTCTTTGGTTATAGCGAGTTATTAAGAACATTGGTTGAAAAAAGTGCTGTGAAGAACTGAAGGAGGCCCTTTTTTACGGTCTAAACCCACTATTAGTAGATATTGTCCGCTTTGGCTTGTTACGTATAGCCGTTAGCCTCACGGTTTTTAAAACATGTATGTTAGGAAGAGGTTTCTACACCCTTATAAGGAATGTTTCGTCCCCTCTCCAACCAACGTGGGATCTCACAATCCACCCTCTTTGAGGCCCAACGTCCTCGCTGACACCTTGCCTAGTGTTTGTTTGGCTCTGATACCATTTGTAACAGCTTCAGCCCACCGCTAGTAGATATTGTCTGCCTTAGCTCATTATGTATCACCGTTAGTCTCACGATTTTTAAAACGCGTGTGCTAGGGAGAGGTTTCTACACCCTTATAAGGAATCTTTCGTTCCTCCCTCCAACCAATGTGAAATATCACAATTTACCATCCTTTGAGGCCCAGAGTCCTCGCTGGCACATTCCCCCGTGTTTATATGGCTCTGATACCATTTGTAACAACTCAAGCGCACCGCTAGTAGATTTTGTCTATTTTGGCCTGTAATGTATCATCGTCAGCCTTACAATTTTTAAAAAGTGTCTGTTAGGGAGAGGTTTCCACACCCTTATAAGGAATCCTTCGTTCCCCTCTCCAACCAACGTGGGATCTCACAATCCACCCTTCCTGAGGTCCAGCGTCCTCGCTGACACATTGTCCGGTGTCTGTTTGGTTCTGATACCATTTGTAATAGCCCAAGCCCACCGTTAGTAGATATTGTCCGCTTTTGCCCGTTACATATCACCGTCAATCTCGCGGTTTTAAAACGTGTCTACTAGGGAGAGGTTTCCACACCCTTATACGGAATGTTTCCTTCCCCTCTCCAACCGACGTGGGATCTCACACTAACCTATTGAGTCTTCTCCCCAGCCATTCTCAATCATTTTCCTATACAAGAATCTCCCAATTCATCACAAAGAACAAACCATGAACACCAAAAGATGGTAAATCTCATCACGTTCTCAAAATGAAATCAACTGCACAATCAACCTCAAAATCCCTCTCCTCACACAAATTCCCAAGAACTCAAAGAGAAAAGCCAATGAAACCATACCTCATCGTTTCCATTAGGTTGATTCTGAAACCAATTGATACTCAAAACCTAATGGGTATCAAATCAAATCACCAAATGAGTATCAAAAACCAACCAAAATCCAAGAGAATTCAAACCACAGATCCAAAAGGAAGAGAGAAAACAAAAAACCCAGAAAGAGATAAGAGAGACCTGAACTTGTGCCGTGGGTGAAGGCGATTTAAGGGTATCAGAAAACGAAGCCAAAGCACAAATGATAGCAAGTATGGTGGCCGCAAAGGTCACCAGAGCGTTGGCTCGATACCCAAATGAATGCATTCTTCAAATGGGTTCCTCGCAGCGAGAGAGGAGGAGGAGGAGGAGGAGGAGGGAAAAAGAGAAGAAACAATGCGAGAGACTTGGAAAAGAAATGGAGTCTCGAACATAGCAGAAGGAATGAGAAACGTGGAATGATTTGGCAGTTTCGGGCTCTCTCATTGGAGGAGACACGTTGAAGGAATCCATATTTTCAAATTTTAACTCTGCTTCATTTATTTTTAGGAAATTTGCTTTATTTTTACATGTTTATTATTCTTAAAAAAAAAATTATTTATTTTCATTTTTGAATGTAATGTTTATTTAAAAATTCTAATAAATTAATATATTTGATAAGCATATATTAATATAACTTTGGAAAGTTTAGGGGTAGATATTGTCTTCTTTGGCCTTTCTCTTTCGGGCTTCTCCTCAAGGCTTTAAAACGCATATGTTGGGGGAAGGTTTCCACACCCTTATAAATGGTGTTTGTTCTTCTTCCCAACCAATGTGTGACATCACAATCCACCCCCTTTCGGGGCCCAACGTCCTCGCTGGTACTCTATCCTTCCTCCAATCTTATAAATGGTGGTTTGTTCTCCTCCCCAACCAATGTGCGACATCACAATCCACCCCCTTTCGGGGCCCAGTGTCCTCGCTGGCACACTATCCTTCCTCCAATCGATGTGAGATCATCCCCAAATCCACCCCCTTTGGGGCCAGCGTCCTTACTAGCACACCGTCTCGTGTCTACCCCCCTTCGGGGAACATTTCCTCCAATCGATGTGGGACCACCCCCAAATCCACCCTCTTTGGTGCCAGCGTCCTTATTGGCACACAGTCTCGTGTCTACCCCCCTTCGGGGAACAGCGAGAAGGCTGGCACATCGTTCGGTGTCTAGCTCTTATACCATTTGTAACGCCCCAAATCCACCGCTAGCAGATATTGTCTTCGGGGCTTTCCTTTTTGAGCTTCCCCTTAAGGCTTTAAATGCTAGGGGAAGGTTTCTACACCCTTATAGATGGTGGTTTGTTCTTCTCCCCAACCACGTGGGACATCACATTAGGGGTATTTTTGAAATTTGGTACTTAGTCCATGTACTAATGATAAAAAAAACATTTTTTTTTTACCTATTTTCAAGTTTCTATTAATAAATTTTAAAAAAAATTAGAGATATTTTTAAAACAATTTTCTCCCAAAATTAAGAGTTTTTGTTACGACTTTTGAACGTTAAAAATGGTATTTTTGAAACAAAATATAAAATTTAGGGATATTTTCTGAACTAAAAAAATATGTAGGGCCACTAATATGATTATTAAATTTAAAGTTAAATTAATAAAAATACTCTTAAACTCTACCTTTTATTTAAAAATACGTGAACTTTCATAGTTCTGATAATACCCTTGAATTTTAAAATAATATCAAAAATGCCATTAAACTTAAAAAAAAAAAAAAAACCATTGTCCTTAGTTTTGAATGGAAACGTAAATAGTTGTTTCAAAAATATCCTTTTAATTTTTTAAAATTTTCATTAATACTCTCAAACCTTTTTAAAAACTTCAAAAGCACCTATACTTTTTTTAAAAATTCAAAAATACTCCTTGATAGGTGGAAATCTCGACTACGAGGGGAGTAGGATTCAGATTACCTTGTTGATCGAATATCTCAAGGCATTCGAATCACTCCACAAACAAGATCGATCATGTCTAGCTTGAATGATTCTTGTTGATCAAATATCTCAAGGCAAGAACACTTGCTTGAGATTTGAATCACTCCACAAGCAAGATTGATCATGTCGAGCTTGAATGATTCTACATGCAACCTCGGTATTTTTGAAACAAATTACAAAGTTTAGGACATTTTTATTACTTTAGCCAAAATTCGAATGGGAATGGCCAATTTCCCATTATACCCCTACTCCTCTATGTAAACATGCATTTCAATGGCCTATAATCCACTTTAACCAAAGATGGGCCAAAACAATTATGAATAATTGGGCTTCTTTTTAAAAAAACAATAATTAAAAATGAAAATATTTTCAAAGATTCAAAATATATTTTTTTAAGCTTTTAAAAATTAATCATATTGATGTTATTTTGTAAAAATTAAAAAGAATTTCAAATGAATTTAACTCCACTATTTAAAACTATTTTTTTTAATGTTCGAGACTAAAATATTATTCTTCTAATAAAATATTATTCTTCTAATTTTAAGGGTAAAATAGAGAAAATTTCAAGATTTAGGGACACAAAAGTAATTGACTATTTAATTTTTTAAATAATATATAATTTTATCTCACATTGAGAAGCTTTTCAAGTTGCATATTTATGTATATATTAATGAGAAGTTACTTATCGCCGTTAGCCTCATAGTTTTAAAACGCGTCTACTAAGGAGAGGTTTTCACACCTTTATAATGAATGTTTCGTTCCCTCTCCAACCTCCTTGTCTAAGACTATCCAAGTTCACCGCTAGTAGATATTGTCTTCTCCAACCTCCTTGTCTAAGACTACCCAGGTCCACCGTTAGTAGATATTGTCTTCTCCAACCTCCTTGTCTAGGACTACTTAGGTCCACCGCTAGTAGATAGTCTTCCTTGGACTTTCCCTTTCGGGCTTCCTCTCAAGGCTTTAAAACGCATCTGCTAGGAAAAGTGTTTCGTTCTTCTCCCCAACCAATGTGGGATATCACAATCCATCCCCCTTCAAGGCCCAGCGTCCCCACTGACACTCGTTTATTTCTCCAATCGATGTGGGACCCTCGTCAAATTCACCCCCTTCAGGGCTCAGCGTTCCCCCTGATACTCGTTCCTTTCTTTAATCGATGTAGGACCCCTGCCAAATCCACCCCCCTTACTGACATATCGTCTCGTGTCTACTCCCCTTTGGGGAACAGCCTCCTCGCTGGCACATAGTCCAATGTCTGGCTCTGATACTATTTGTAACGGCCCAGGTCCACCGCTAGTAGATATTGTCCTCTTTAGGCTTTCCCTCAAGGCTTTAAAACGTGTCTGCTAGTAAAAAGTTTCCACACCCTTATAAATCATGTTTCATTCTCTTCCCCAACTAATGTGGGATATCACACTCTGATACCATTTGTTACAGCCAAAGTCCACCGCAAGCAGATATTGTCCATTTTGACCCGTTACGTATCGCAGTCAGCCTCACGATTTTAAAACGCATCTACCTGAAGTGTTTCACACATTCATAACAATATCGTGAGTGTTTTAGGACTGCTCCAAGATATATTGAAAATTCGAAACATTACACACTAATCAGTCAAAGAAAGATTCAACCATTAAAAAAAAAAAAAAGTTGAATCTTTATAATCCTTCCGTTCTCCAAATAAAACAAACAGTAATTTACCTTGTGGGTAGATGTCAGCTGTTCGAGTCTCCTATGTTGATTAACACGTACCGCAATGATGATTTTACAATGTGAAATTACACAAATACCCAACAAAACCATGGTGGAAATCCCTCACATATTAAAACAATAAATGACCTTTTTGGAAAAAGTAAATTAGTATTTTCATTGGGATCCAAAACCCTAATAGAAGATTTGTTGGAAAAGTATGTCACATGGGTCTCTCTCCCTCTAGGCATTTCTCTCTCTAGATGTGTAATTTTTGTAATTTTGTTTAGGTTCAAAGAAACCCATAATGAAAATGTATTGATGTGACCAAAAAATGAAAAGGAATTCAATTTTATTTCAAGAGACATAATTATTGGTTTGTGCTTTATCACATTTTCCTCTTTCTTGCCACAAAAAAAAAAAAAAAAAAAAAAAAAAAAAAAAAAAAAAAAAAAAAAAAAAAAAAAAAAAAAAAAAAAAAAAAAAAAAAAAAAAAAAAAAAAAAAAAAAAAAAAAAAAAAAAAAAAAAAAAAAAAAAAAAAAAAAAAAAAAAAAAAAAAAAAAAAAAAAAAAAAAAAAAAAAAAAAAAAAAAAAAAAAAAAAAAAAAAAAAAAAAAAAAAAAAAAAAAAAAAAAAAAAAAAAAAAAAAAAAAAAAAAAAAAAAAAAAAAAAAAAAAAAAAAAAAAAAAAAAAAAAAAAAAAAAAAAAAAAAAAAAAAAAAAAAAAAAAAAAAAAAAAAAAAAAAAAAAAAAAAAAAGAAATTGGTACGAGATTGATCCGAAATCTCGAGCAATTTAGTTTAGCTCGTAACGTTTGTGTTGGATTATTAACAAAAAAAAAAAAAAAAAAAACCCATTGAACTGATATCCCGAGCATTTTAATCTAGCTCGTAAGAGTTGTGTTGGATTATTAAAAAAAACAAAAAAGTTCATTGACTTGAAATTTCGGGCTACTTAATCTAGCTCGTAAGGATTGTGTTGGATTATTATAAATAAAAAAAAAAAAAAAAAACTCATTGACCTGATGTCCTGAGCGTTTTAATCTAGCTCGTAAGGGTTGTGTTGGATTATTAACCCAAAAAAAAAAAAATCATTGACCTGAAATCTCGAGCAACTTAATCTAGCTCGTAAAGGATGTGTTTCATTATTTACAGAAAAAAAGCTCATTGACTTAAAATTCTGGGCTACTTAATCTAGTTCGTAAGGTTTGTGTTGGATTATTAACAAAAAAAAAAAAAACTCATTGGCTTGATACCCGAGCATCTTAATCTAGCTCGTAAGGGTTGTGTTGGATTATTAAAAAAAAAAAAAAAAAAAAAACTATTGACCTGAAATCTCAAGCAACTTAATCTAGCTCGTAAAGGTTGTGTTCGATTATTTACAAAAAAAAAGGCTCATTGGCTTGAAATTTCGAGCAACTTAACCTAGCTCGTAAGGTTTGTGTTGGATTATTAACAAAAAAATAACCTCTTGACTTGATATCCCGAGCATCTTAATCTAGCTCGTAAGGGTTGTGTTGGATTATTAAAAATAATAATAATAATAATAATAAAAAATTAAAAAAAATCCATTGACCGGAAATCTCAAGCAACTTAATCTAGCTGGTAAAGGTTGTGTTTGATTATTTACAAAAAAAAAAAACTTATTGACTTGGAATTCCGAGCAACTTAATCTAGCTCGTAAGGTTTGTGTTGGATTATTAACAAAAAAATAACTCATTGACCTAATATCTCAAGCATCTTAATCTAAGCTCGAAAGGGTTGTGTTGGATTATTAAAAAAAAAAAAAAAAATCATTAACCTGAAATCTCGAGCAACTTAATCTAGCTCGTAAAGGTTGTGTTCAATTATTTACAAAAAAAAAGCTAATTAACTTGAAATTTCGGGCTACTTAATCTAAGCTCGTAAGGTTTGTGTTGGATTATTAACAAAAAAAAAAATCTATTTACCTGAAATCTCGAGTAACTTAATCTAGCTGATATTTGACATTTGTAACCCAACTAACCCTATCCTACTGGTAAGATTATTATGAAAAAAAAAATATATTTAACGTTTGCAACCGATGTTAATGATTTGTGAATATTTCATATTTTAACTTTATGAGATTTTAGTTATAATCGGAATATCTCATAAATAACTAAAAAAATAATCCGACAACCCAACCCAACCCAAAAATAGAGAATTGAGTTGTGAATTCTATTCACGTCACTCCCGTCACTAACCCAACAAATCCAAAATTTCGAGTTAGTTTAAAAAATTTCCCTAACTCAACCTATTTACACCCCTATAGTCGGGTTGAGTAGAGTTCATTATTTGATAAGGGTTACTTGATCGGGAAAAGATTATAACCCGAACATTTTAATTAGGTAAGTCTGAACCCGATCTGATCTGACCTAACCCATGAATACCTCTATTCCATGTGACATTTGACGTGGTTAACCGAGTTAAACAAAACGAAATCAATTCTAGAAATTAATAAATTATAAATATAAATATAAATTATGGTTCAAGATTGAAATCATATCATTAAGCCATGCATTGTCTAACAATTATTGTGGTGACTATGCATTGCTATGATCACTTTCTAGGTTCAATAACGTCTCATCATAAACCATCTAGAATTCTTATCACATGCATTAACTTTCTTTGTTTTTTAATTTAATTAATAGATCTCCCTAAACTAAACATCATTAAGATAAAAACGTCACGTCACGATACTGATTTGCGGTATATCTATGCATGTAACAGCTCAAGCTCACCGTTAATTGATATTGCAAGAGATTTCTCTCGAAGGTTTAAAACGAGTTTGTTAAGGAAAGGTTTTGTGAGGTCCCACATTGGTTGGGGAGGAGAAGAAGCATTCGTTATAAGGACGTGAAAATTTCTCCCTAGTAGACACGTTTTAAAGCCTTAAAGGGAAGCCCGAGAGAGAAGGCACAAGGAGGACAATATCTGCTAGTAGTGGGCCATTACAAATGGGATTAGAGCCCGAGATCGAGTGATGTGTCAGCGAAGAGGCTGAGCCTCGAAGGGGGATGGACGCTAGATGGTGTGCCAGCAAGGACGCCGAGTCCTGAAAGGGAGTGGATTGGGAGGTCCCACATCGATTGGAGAAGGGAACAAGTGCCAACATGAACACTGGCCCCAAAGAGGGGTGGATTGTGAGATCCCACAAGGGTGTAGGAGCTTTTCCCTAACAAACGTGTTTTAAAAACCTCGAGAGGAATCACGAGAGGGAAAACCCTAGGAGAACGTGTAGAAGCTTTTCCCTAACAAACGTGTTTTAAAAACCTCGAGAGGAATCACGAGAGGGAAAACCCTAGGAGAACAATATTTGCTAGTGGCGTACTTGGGCTGTTACAAGTTTCCATACCCTTATTAGGAATGTTTCGTTCCCCTCTCCGATCGATGTGGGATCTCACAATGCATAACTATCCCTTATCAACTTGAGTATAATTCAATAGTTAAGATAATATTATTCCTAGGTTAAAATACATTTTAAGTCTCGGGAGAAGACATTTGACTATTAAAGAGTGTTCGAAAGGTGATCAACAACCCATAAGGAACTCGTTTTTTTTTTTTAAAGATTCAATCTTAGAAAGAGTCGATCAATTATTGCAACCTAATCTAAGAAAACTGTGTTTTTGTGCGTAAGTCAGTATTGTAGCTAAAAAATCGAACCACGTCTCTTTTAAATTGTCTTACTTTTTTATTTCATCATTACATTCGATAAATAATTAAGATTTAATTTTTTATTTTAACAGATAATTATCAATTAAGTTCTAAGAAACAAAACTAAAAATATTATAATATTCATAAAAATTTAGAATTTTATTGGTTTATCACAAAAATTAATACACATTTTTTCCATTAAACCAAAAGAAAAAAAAATTATGAGGTCCACGTAGGCAAGAAATCATTTGATCTGACGTGGCAAAATCTGATGAAGGCAGTGTGTGGGTGGGGGTAGGGTGGTTTTAGGAGGAAGCCCCAGGTTTTTTTAAACAGACCGTACGGTGACTAAAAGCTGCCACGTGTACGGCGGAGACAAGAGGAGACAAGGTAGACTTCCAATAAGAAAATGACGAATCACTTTATGTCGAAATCAAACAGTCAACAGTATGGTGAACTGTGAGGTTATGTTTGGGATAAATTTAAAATATGATTTTTCTTAAATAAATTAAATTGAAAATTCAAATTATTATCAATTTTAAAAATATTTATTTATTTACCGTTCAATTACGTTACATTAATAACTACAATCTCGGGTAAAGTTTACATATCAAACATTTGCAAGTTATAATGCATCACTAACATCGGTTACAAAGATCAAATATTCTTATTTTCATAATAATTTTAAAAATAAGGTAGAGTCGGGTTTGATTGTAACCCTATTTTCGAGTTGGTCGAGTTGATCCAACAGAAAAAATCAACCTACGAACCGACCCAAACTAAAAGAAATATAGCTCAACTTAACTTTTATGGTTCGAGTTGGATAAGCTGGACTGGTCAAATTTTCAGGTCAGATGAACGTTCTTACCTAACCTAGTCCTGATGTGTTCCAAGAGCAAAGTTTCTCGAGGATTAATGATGATTTTCACCTATAAAAACTCGTCAAGTGAGGATAATTTTCGAATTTATTCGAAGTCATGAATTTAACGTCGGAACAAAGTGGGTGTTTAGATCCAAGACTACTCGAAGTGTGGGTCACAAATTTAAAACCGTTTGATACGACTCAATTAGAAACGTCGTGCAAAGGACGATGTCGAGTGCTATATTTTGTTTTAAAATCATTGTTAAACGGGATTTGATCGATTTTCCATTTTGTCCACCAATCATTCGAACAAATACAAATGAATTTAATGAAGATCAAAAATGGAATTATGAGTATTGACTTTTATAGCTAAATTTCTTCCTTATCTCTCTCAAGTTACATTTAACTTTTACGATATGAACACAAGTAGTCTTAATCATGCTAGTGTACCGCACTAAAGCAAGCTCGATGTGTCAAGATCTAAGAATTTGGGTAACACCCATCAATTTTAGGTATCGATTCTTGCTTTTGAGATAATTTTTTGTTAAATTTTAGTTCATCAAACCTATTTGCATCGTGGTTGATTTAGATTTGGAAAGCGGGACTCAAGAGAGCTGATCTGGACTTCCTAACTTCATTCTATATTGCATCGTGTTATTAAATTGATGTTTTGAATGTTGAACCCGTATTTACGTAAAAGCCATTGAATGTTGAAGCATGCATGTTCGTGGATGTCCCGAGGTTCTAAATACATGAAAGTAATGCATATCTAGAAAGGTCTAGGGTGCATGACTATCGAGTTTAGTGTATATGAACGTATTGTACACAGAACCATCTGTAAGAAATTGAGTTGTATCTTGGTTGGGTCGAGACGTTATGTTAAGACAATAAAACCTAAAAAATTATCGAACTCCACGTGAATGTTGATTCGAGAAGGTAAATCTCAATTCATCACTTGATGACCCTGACATTCTCCAACGACACGACCATATTACCTTCACGAATCAACGATTGTCTTAAATTACTTCCAATAGTGAAGATTATCTCCACGAATCAACACGGGCTCTTTTAGTATGTTTTATGCTAACTCACAATCTCACGAGGTCATCCAACATAGAACTGCTCCAAGCCAAACACGTATAATTTTTGAGTTCTTATGATTAAGCCACCCACCGAAAAGAATATTGCACGTTATTGGTATAGGAAGTAACCACGTCGTATCGATTCATTCATATATCTGTCATTTATTCGGTCATCGAGTATTCCTTCTATCTATCCTCGATTCCCTTTCACTTCCCATCAAATTATCTCTTATGGGTATAAAATCATTGAAGAATAGATAAAAGTAAGTAAATTTAAGCAAAATAACTAAGAACAAATGCTCTGTTTAATAAAGAAAGTGAATCCAAAAATGATTGGAATATTGAAAAATAAAGAATAATATATATATATATATATATATATATCTACCTGCCCGATAGTTATATGCTGTAAGCCGTTGTTGTTGCTTTTTTGCTTGCATCACATATAACACCAATTTCATCTCTCAAATCTTGCTTTCAAAATTCTCTTTCGAAATCTCTCTGCCTCATTTTCTAAAACTTTCTTCTTAAACCGGGGCGAGAGGCTTGAGCAGATGTCGCCTAATTTGAAATCTTATCCCCGTTTTCTAAAAATTTCTTCTTAAACCAGGGCCAGAGGCTCGAGCATGCGTCGCCTAATTTCGAAATCTCTTTATCGCTAATTTTCTAAAACTTTCTTTTTAAACCGGTGCCAGAGGCTCGAGCATACGTCGCCTAATTTTGAAATCTTTCTACCCCCGTTTTCTAAGACTTTCTTCTTAAATCAAGGCTAGAGGCTCTAACATACGTCGCCTAATTTCGAAATCTCTCTACCTCCATTTTCTAAAACTTTCTTCTTAAACCAGGGCTAGAGGCTCGAGCATATGTCGCCTAATTTTGAAATCTCTCTACCTCGTTTTCTAAAAATTTCTTCTTAAACCAGGGCTAGAGGCTCGAGCATGTGTGGCCTAATTTCAAAATCTCTTTACCGCCAATTTTCTAAAACTTTCTTTTTAAACTGGGGCCAGAGGCTCGAACATATGTCGCCTAATTTTGAAATCTCTCTACCCCCGTTTTCTAAAACTTTCTTCTTAAATCGGGGCCAGAGGCTCGAGCATACGTCGCCTAATTTTGAAATCTATCTACCCCATTTTCTAAAACTTTCTTCTTAAACCAAGGTTAGAGGCTCGAGCATATGTCGCCTAATTTTGAAATCTCTCTACCCTGTTTTCTAAAACTTTCTTCTTAAATCGGGGCCAGAGGCTCGAGCATACGTCGCCTAATTTCGAAATCTATCTACCCCCATTTTCTAAAACTTTCTTCTTAAACCGAGACCAGAGACTCGAACATACGTCGTCTAATTTCGACATCTCTCCACCTTCTTTTTCTTAAACTTTCTTCTTAAACTGGGGCTAGAGGCTCGAACATATGTTGCTTGGTTTTAGACGACACAAGAATTAATTGGCATAACTCACTTTTGGCTGGGAAGTGAGTGTAGCACAATCTCAAGTTCACTTAAAAAAAAAAAAAAAAAA
>NW_019268522.1:1680852-1684597 GCF_002738365.1 Cucurbita moschata | reverse complement strand
TTAAAAAAAAAAAAAAAAAAGTGATTGTGACAAATATATATTTATATATAGATATATGTAGGGTTGATATGTTTAATTTTGAGGTAAAGAACAGACAGATCTTGTCTGTGTGAATTTGCATGTTGGTGTCTTCTACGTTAAATTGCGAACAGAAAGAGACAAAGGCTAAAACATAGAGTAGAAATCTGAGATTGGTCGTTTTTTTTATTATTTACAACAACAAAATCTCAATAATTTTGTCACAATTTTTGTTCTTTCAATTTCATTTCTCAAAAAGCAAACAAAACAAACCTCTTCTCTTTCTCTTTCTTTCATTATTCTCAAACCCCTATTCAAATTCCAACCCTTTTCTTGTTGGTTCTTGTTTGGCCAAGAAAACACAAAAAGAAAAGAAAAGACGGGTCTGGAAGTGTCGGGAAGTTTTGCGCAAATGATTTAGGTTCGACGCTGAAATGATTAGGTTTATCGAGAAAACATTAAGGACCCGTTATGCAAGTTTGTGAATTTTAAAAACAGGTTAATAGGTTCGTAATTTTTTTGAAGTATCAAGGAGATGTTCGATTTTGCCTGTTACGTATCATGCTGGCTCCCAATAAGGTTGATTGTGAGATCCCACATCGGTTGGAGAGGGAACGAAGCATATTCCTTATAAATGTGTGGAAACCTCTCTCTAGCAGACGCGTTTTAAAACTGTGAAACTGACGACAATACGTAACGAGTCAAAGCGAACAATATTTACTAGTGGTGGGCTTGAGCTGTTACATATGAAAAACATTAAATTTTCAAAATTTAGCTTCGATTTTGAAGACGTTTCCAAAAAGTAACAAAATAAACAAACATACCCACACTTCTTCTCCTTCCCCTTCTTCAAACTCCGATTCGTATGGTTCATAGAGAAATCTCTGATCAAGGATAGAACAAGATCCATTTTATATCATATCTAAGGGATTCAGGCCAAAGAAGCAATGTCACTCGATCATTATCAAATCGACTGCAATCTTTTTCTATCCGTGAGGATCCCAATCCCAACAAAGCGCCTTCTACTTCTAATAGGTCATGAACTAGAACAGAATAATTCTCAACGAGTTCATAAGAAGTGATCCCATTTTTTTCATTGAGTCCGGATAGAGACCAAAGGTCTTGAACCACCGATCGTGCAGAACAACTCAAAAGAAAGAATTATTTACGAACTTAAACCTCAAAAAAAACAAAACGATTATCAAATATACTTAAAAATTACGATCATTTTAGATTAATCCAACAAGATTAACAACAAAAACTCATAATAATTAAGCATTTGGTAAGAACAATGATCATATTTTGCAAAGATTATGATGGCTAAAGGATGAGAGAGAGAGAGAGGGATCTGACAAAGGTAGCTAAAAGCTATGAAGCTTTGTGGCTGTGTTCTTCTGATCTCATAGAAACTCAAAAAGCCTTCTTGTTTAAGCAAATGGGGCAGTGTTCTTTCAGAAGATGTGTAAGCAAAATCTCAGGCTTTTACCATTCTTTCATATCTCTGTGCGTAGCGATGGTACCATGCACCAATATTATTCCCATATCATGATATCAATGCCATTACTCTCCTTATACTCATTTATACACCATTGATATCGTATGATCTTGTTAGTTGAAACTCTTCGATTTTGTGTGCTTGTGAGCTAGGGATGTTTGGTTTACGGTTTTGATAACAGTCTCGAGTGTTTAGGGTTTGAAAGTTTTTGTTACGAGGATAGTATGATGAGAATGTTCGTAAGTTGGAGATGTGCAGATGAATGAACCGAGATCACATTCGAATGAGACCAATCATGAGGATAGAATGACTAAGAAAGACTTCAAGGAAATGAAAGTTATTACGTTCCGTGGCTCAATCATTGGAATTGTATGGTTAAACATGTTTTATTTAGAGCAATTCGACCTCTCAGAAAATCTCCTGAAATGTATGTGAGTAAGGACCAGACATGCTAAAATGACTCGTGTTTGTAGCTAGGGGATAGTATTCGCTTAGCCGCGTAACTTAACCAAATTGCAAGGGATACAAAGAAATGTCGAATCAACATAGGAGAACTCATGAAACAACCCAACTAAAAAAAAATCCGTTCATAACCCTTCATCAGATTTTTTTTATCATCGAATTTTCTAAACACCCCGACTAAAAAAAAAAAAATCCGTTCATAACCCTTAATTAGATTTTTTTTATCATCGAATTTTCTAAACATCCCGAATTCTGTTCAACTCGTACAATTCTAAGAAAACTCATGAAACAACCCAACTAAAAAAAATCCGTTCATAACCCTTCATCATATTTTTTTTTCTATCATCGAATTTTCTAAACACCCCTAATTTTTTTCTCAATTCAACGATTTTAATCTTAGAATGGGTATCTAAACCAATTGAACTATGCTTAAATTGATAACACATATCCATAATTTATAAGAAAATACTGATACCCGACTAGTTAACGGGCGTTGACAACCAAATTATTACCGTTTTTTTTTAATCTAAGGGTAAAAGAATTTATATGTGATCTATTAAATTTTTGTTTTTATTTTGGAGAGGTAGCTTTCTAAATTTGAAATGAATGACAATTCACTTTACAAATTAAAAAATATTGTCACAAAAATATGAACAATTATGATGTTTGGTACCAAACTTTCCCACTTCTTTCACTATCCAAAATATTCCCCACCCACTTTAACTCCCAAAACTTTCCATTTTAATTCCATTTAATTCTTTAAATTATATTGGAACAAATTATCTCTTTTTTATTATTATTATTAATTTATGAATATGTTCTTTTTTTGTTATAAAATTTGTATAATTATTATATATTCTTAATTTAACAAAAAAAATTAAATTGAGTTTATTATATTTATTAAAGTTTTTATCATTTTAAAATTTAAAATTCAAATTAGGAATAAAATGAAAACATAAAAATGGTTTTTTTCTCCAATGAAATAAATCTTTTCGACCGTTTCCGTCAGAGTTAGCAACCTAACTCAACCTTACCCTCTATTTTCGGGTTGCATTAGATTAGGTCGTCCGTTTTTTTTTTTCATACTATATATTACATTAATAACTAAGTTGGATNGTAACCTTAGACAAAAAAAAAAAAAAAAAAAAAAAAAAAAAAAAAAAAAAAAAAAAAAAAAAAACCAACATTTATTGTTTGGATTGGTCGAGTTATCGGGTCATAGGAACAACTCTACTGAAATTTCTACTCTTTGGGATCAATCCATAATATATATATATATATAACTGGTAAAGTGAACATAATTTTTTGATTTTTTAAAAATTCAATCCAACCCAATATTTACTGTTTGTGTTGGGCCGATATATCCTGCAAACTGAATCGAATTTTTCAATTTTTTAAAAATTCAAGCCAACCCAACTGATTGGGTTGGGCAGTTTGGACTGGTTGTATTATCGAGTTGTATGAATTTCTACTTTTTTTGATGGATCGATAACAATTTTAAAAAACACAAATCTTTAATCATTGTAATAAACTCGATCAACATGTAACTTTAAACTAAAATTTTATTACCATAGGATTCGACAATGACACGATATAGCTACAATCAAAATGTAACCTAAACGACGAAACACGGTTGACAGTAGTCGATACAACGAAAAGACAAAAACAAAAACTTTCCCATCTAAATTAACTCGAAAAAAAAAATCACGAAAACGCCATATTCATTTATCAAAATCTAGGGTTTTTTTTTTTTTTTTTTTTTTTTTTTTA
>NW_019268522.1:1674722-1680799 GCF_002738365.1 Cucurbita moschata | reverse complement strand
TTTTTTTTTTTTTTTTTTTTTTTTTTTTTTTTTTTTTTTTTTTTTTTTTTTTTTTTGGTTAGCATCATTTTCAAAAAAATTCCATTGAAATAACTTGTGGGTCTCAAGAACAAGATGGGTGTGTTTATTATTATGTGTTTATATGTCCTTTTTCCCTTCTTTCTCTTCCTCCTTCACGTGCAACATTCTGTAGATTTGTTCATCAAAACCCTTTAAAAACCCCATTTTTCTCATCATTTTCCATCTTTTTCAAATGGGTTTCACTTAAAATCAGTGATTTTGATCCAAAATCAAGAGAAAAATGGCATTAGAAGCTGTTGTTTTCTCTCAAGATCTTTACTCCTTGTTTGCTGGAGGCCTCAGCTTTGAATATCCTCAAATCCCTCATGATTTTCCCGAGAAACAAACAGAAAATCCGCCATTGGAGCTCGAATCAACAACACCAAACCCAGTTAAGCCAAGAAAACGACGACCCAAATCCCGCAAGAACAAACAAGAAATCGAGAATCAAAGAATGACCCACATCGCTGTTGAACGAAATCGAAGAAAACAGATGAATGAATATCTCTCTGTTCTTCGTTCTTTAATGCCAGATTCATATATTCAAAGAGTATCTTTCATTTTCCTTCATTTTCTTTCATTTTCCTTTTGATTTTCCTTTTGATTTTCCTTCTATCCAAACAGATTTCGAAATGGGTTCTTGTTATTTCAGGGAGATCAAGCTTCAATCGTTGGTGGAGCTATAAATTTCGTTAAGGAGTTAGAACAACAAGTTCAGTTTCTCTCAACAGATTCAAGTTCTTGTTCTTCTTGTTCTTCTTCATGTTCTTCATCTTCACAAACTCAGAGCTCCTCCATTGCTGATATTGAAGTAACAATGGTGGAAAATCATGCTAATTTGAAAATCAGATCAAAAAAACGACCAAAACAGGTCTTGAAAATTGTAGCTGGATTGCAAGCTCTGTTCCTCTCTGTTCTTCATCTCAATATCTCAACGATGAACCAAGTTGTTCATTACTGTCTCAGTGTTAAGGTTAGCCTATCGTATCACTGTGAAGAGTCGTTATTTCTAACCTGGTATCAAAGTCATGCTCTAAACTTAGCCAGGTCAATAGAATCCTTAGCAGTCATGACTATCGAATAAAGGGTGTACTTTGTTCGAGAATTCTAGAGGAGGAGTCGAGCCTCGATTAAGTGGGAGGTTGTTTGAGGGCTCCCATAGATCTCAGGGGAGGCTCTATAGTGTACTTTGTTGGAGAAGAGGATTGTTTGTTAATTTAGGGAATGATCATGGATTTACGAGTAAGGTTTCCATTGATATGAAGCCTTTTGGGAAGCCCAGAAGCAAAGAAATGAGAGCTTAGCTCAAAGTGGACAATATCATACCATTGTGGAGATTCGTAGTTTCTAACATGGTGTCAAAGTCATGCCCTTAATTTAGTCATGTCAATAGAATTCTCATATGTCGAACAAAGAAGTCGTTAGCCTAAAAAATGTGTACTTTGTTCGAGGACTTTAGAGAAGGAGTCGAGCCTCGATGAAGAGGAAGCTGTTTGAGGGCTCCATAGGCCTCCGGTGAGGCTCTATAGTGTACTTTATTTGAGGGAAGGATCGTTGAGGATTGTCCCGCATTGGCTAATTTAGAGAATAATCATGGGTTTATAAGAAATACATTTTTATAAGTACGAGGTCTTTTGGGGAAACACAAAACAAATTCGTTGTTTGAGAGCTTCATAGGCCTCAAGGGAGGCTTTATAGTGTACTTTGTTCGAGGGGGGTTCTAGAGAAGGAGTCGAACCTAGGGGAGGTTGTTCGAGGGCTCCATAGGCCTCAGGAGAGACTCTATACTTTTATGTTCAAAGTGGACAATATCGTATCATTACGGAGATTCGTGATTCCTAACCTAGTAAAGATTCATTTTTTTAATGTTTTTTGAAATGGGTTTATGTTTTTTTGGTTAAAAAAACGCTTGGATTTGTTGTTTGTAGGTTGAAGATGACTGCAAGCTGAGCTCTGTTGATGAAATTGCTTGTGCTCTACATCAGTTGCTTAGTAGAATCGAAGAGGAATCTGTTATGAACTGATAATTTGTGAAATTTGGTGTTGTTTTTGGATTGAACATTGTGTTCTAAGCTCAGTTCTTTCAATTTTTATGTTTAATTTCTGAAGAATTTGTAAATTTAATCAGTGGGTTTGTTCTTCGATGTTCTTGGAAGAAGGGAAAAAAAGCAGTTTTTCTCTGCAAATCTCCATGAAAAAAGGAGTTTGAATTGAAATTTTAAGGTCTGATTCAAATCTGAAAAGTGCCTTTTGGTTAAATGCTTCTGGTCTAGAATCAATGGGCTGTGAAGAAAAGTTGAAGTCCACTGGTATCCGTTATTCGTTCGTTTTGGCTTGTTATGTATTATTGTGTGTCTCGTGATTTTAAAATGTGTCTATTGTGGAGAGGATTTGGCCCTACTCTACCAGTGTCTCGCATTGTCTAGTGACTAGTTCTGATACCATTTGTAACAGTGTAAGCCCACCACTAGTAGATATTATCCGCTTTGGCTTGTTACGTACCATTGGTGACTGGAGACTGGTTTTGATACCATTTGTAACAGCCCAAGTCCACTAGATATTATCCATCGGTGACGGGAGACTGGCTCTGATACCATTTGTAACAGCTCAATCCCACCGTTAGTATATATTGTCTGCTTAGCTCGTTACGTATTACCGTCATCCTCATGATTTTAAAACGGGTATACTATGGAGAGGGTCTAACCCTACTTGGATCAGTGTCTCGCACTGTTTAGTGACTGGCTTTGATACCATTTGTAACAGCCCAAACCCACTTTTAGTAGATATTGTTCGTTTTGACTTGTTACGTACTATCAGTGACTGAAGACTGGCTCTAATACCATTTGTAACAGCCGAAGTCCAACATTAGTATGTTATCAACTTTGGCTTGTTACGTACCATCGGTGACTAGAGACTGGCTCTAATACCAATTGTAACAGTTCAAGCCCACCGTTAGTTGATATTGTCTGCTTAGCCCGTTACGCATCACCGTCATCCTCATGATTTTTAAACGCGTCTACTATGAGAGGGTCTAGCCCTACTCCGATTAGTGTCTCGCACTATTTGGTGACTGACTCTGATACCATTTGTAACAGCCCAAACCTACCTCTTGTAGATATTATTCGTTTTGGCTTGTTACACACCATCGGTGACTGAAGACTGGCTCTGATACCATTTGTAACAGCCCAAGTCCACCACTAGTAGATATTATCAGTTTTGGCTTGTTACGTACCATCGGTGACTGGAGACTGGCTCTGATACCAATTGTAACAGCCCAAGTCCACCGTTAGTGATATTGTCTACTTAGCCCGTTAGTATCACCGTCATCCTCATGATTTTAAAATGCGTCTACTATGGAGAGGGTCTAGCCCTACTCCGATCAGTGTCTCTCACTGTCTGGTGACTGACACTAATACCATTTGTAACAGCCTAAGCCCGTAGATATTATCCGTTTTGGCTTGTTATGTACCATTGGTGACTGGAGACTGGCTTTAATACTATTTGTAACAACCCATGTCCACCACTAGTAGATATTATTCACGTTCACTTGTTACGTATCACCGTTTGGTGACTAGAGACTGTCTCTAATACCATTTGTAACAGCTCAAGTCCATTACTAGAAGATATTATCTGCTTTAATTTGTTACGTACCACCGTTTGGTGACTGGAGACTGGCTCCGATACCATTTGTAACAACTCAAGCCTACCGCTAGTAGATATTGATTGCTTTGCCCCGTTACGTATCACTCACCTCACAGTTTAAAACGCATCTACTAGTTAGAGGTGACCACTATTCCAATTATGAGACAATACATTACGAGACAAAACAGACAATATTTGCTAGCGGTGGACACTACTCCAAATAATTAAATTATT
Organism: Cucurbita moschata; assembly: GCF_002738365.1. Classification (NCBI taxonomy): domain Eukaryota; kingdom Viridiplantae; phylum Streptophyta; class Magnoliopsida; order Cucurbitales; family Cucurbitaceae; genus Cucurbita; species Cucurbita moschata. The sequence goes on along the minus strand of NW_019268522.1, from coordinate 1,676,863 downwards.
TCTAAACGGTTAACGTATAATACGTTTATTTTTAATAAATCATCCTCACCTCATTTCAAACATGTTTATAGTTTTTAAAAAATATAAAATTAAACTAAAAAATTATTTATTTATTATTTTAAACAATTTATTTGTGGGTCATTTCTACAAATCTTAAAAGAAAAAGGGATAGGCTTCCAATAGACGAAAATAGCCTTAATGCTCAAAGGAAGTATTAGGGGTATTTTTGTCTTTTAGAAAAGATTCCACTTTTAACCTCTCTTCTTTGTCTTCATCCTATTGTTTTGTAGTGAAGAAATATAGCTTAAAAGATTCCAATTTTTTTTCTCTCTCATATCATTTTCAAACCCTTTTTGTTATTAATATTAATATTTTTATATATATTATTTTAAGAGAAACATATAAAAATAAATATAAAATGGTGAGGGTTTTATGTTTGTTGATACTAAGAAGAATACAAAAGAGCTTCATAGATTATGTTTTGTGCTTTATAGACATGTCAAATATTTCATTAAAAAACAACATTAATATGAACATTAATGTCTTTTTCATGTTTTTTCTTTTAAAAAGTGTGAAGTGAAAGATTGACTACTTAGGGCTAATGTAAATGAGTGAGAAATTGTGAGATCCCACGATCCCACATTGGTTGGGGAGGAGAATGAAACGCCCTTTATAAGAGTGTGAAAACTTTCTCTCTAATAGACGTGTTTTATAGTCTTGAGGGGAAGCCTGAAAGAGAGCCCAAAGAGGACAATATTTGCTCACAGTGGGCCTGGACCGTTACAAACGGTATCAGAGCCAGACATTGGGCGATGTGCCAGCGAGGAGGCTGAACCCTGAAGGGGGGTAGGTAGGAGTCGGTGTACCAACGAGGAGGCTGAGCCCTGAAGAGAGAGGGGGGGGGGGAGAGGGACACGAGGCGGTATGCCAACAAGGAGGCTGAGCCCTGAAGGGGAGTAGACACGAGGCGGTTTACCCAAGGGCCTCGAAGGGGGTAGACACAAAGTGGTGCGCCAGCAAGAATGCTGGGCCCTGAAGAAGGTCGATTTGGTAGGGGTCCCACATCAATTGGAGAAATGACTGAACGGGAGTAGACACGAGGCGGTGTGCCGGTGAGGAGGCTGGGCCCTGAAGGGGGGTAGACACGAGGCGGTGTGCCAACAAGAATGCTGGGCCCTAAAGGGGGTCGATTTGGTAGGGGTCCCACATCAATTGGAGAAATGACTAAAGGGGAGTAGACACGAGGCGGTGTGCAAGCAAGGAGGCTGAGCCTTAAAGGGAAGTAGACACGAGGCGGTGTGTCAGTAAGGACGCTGGATCCCAAAGAGGAGTGGATTGTGAGATCCAAGCCCAAAGAGGTGTCTGCTAGCAGTGGCATATGCAGCACCCTATGTCTCAGATTTGGACCAGAGTTTGGAATCTGAATTGGGCCTGACATACTCTAGCAAAATAAGCACGTCGTATACCTGTTAAGAGTGAAGACTATCCCGATAAACCACACATCTTCATTTATATATGGTATCGATTAATTCATGTACCAGATTATTTGATTTGTTTAAGAATGTTTTTATTTAGAAAAAATCAGCTGCTAATTTCTTTTGTGCTTCGTTATGACTATTATATAGCTGTGGGAAGGAAGATATTGATAACTATATATATCAACAAGGTGCACCTTCTTTTTCGGTAGCACAATCATAAAAACTCCATGGTTAAACGTGCTTTGTTTTCCTTAATAAAGAACAAAACATACTGAAAGAACTCGTGTTAGTCTATCGGGATAGTTTACACTCTTAGAAGTGAGGAGTAAGTACGTAACGTGACCATGTCGCAGGAAAATGCCGGGACCACCAGAAGCCCGACTTTCCTTTAAAGTCTTAATGTATCACGAGGGATGAACGTTTTAAATATAAAGTATGCAATTAAATTATTGAGGGAACATTACTATATATATGTTACCTAAATGAGAGACAGTTGAGTGGAAAACTTTGGGTTTTTTTTAGAATAATGTTTTGATTACAATAATAATGATTCTAATCAGCCCATTGATTTTTTTTATTCATGCATTTAGTTACATGTCTACACATTTTAGGGAACACTTGATTATTATGTTATGCTTTTTTTTTTTTTTTTTTTTTTCGGAA
>NW_019268522.1:1576290-1674697 GCF_002738365.1 Cucurbita moschata | reverse complement strand
TTTTTTTTTTTTTTTTTTTTTTTTTTTTTTTTTTTTTTTTTTTTTTTTTTTTTTTTTTTTTCGGAATATTTTCAAAATTTTATGTAAATTTTTTTAAAATGTCAATGCAATTGATATTCTAATAAATGGCACGTACAATTACAAAAAAATAAAATTTTTGTAATGAGTTCCGATGTCTAACATTGGTTGGGGAGGAGAACAAAACACCATTTACAAAGTGTGGAAACCTTCCCTGGCAGATGCATTTTAAAGCCTCGAGGGGAAGCTTGAAAGAAAAAACCCAAAGAGGACAATATCTGCTAGCGGTAGACCTGGGCGTTACAAATGGTATTAGAGCCAGACACTAGATTATGTGCCAGGGAGGAAGTTGTTTCCCAAAGGGGTAGACACGAGACGGTGTGCCATTCGTTGGGCCCAAAGGGGGGTGAATTGTGATGTCAGGGAGGAGGTTGTTTCCCAAAGGGGTAGACACGAGACGGTGTGTCATTCGCTGGGTCCAAAGGGGAGGAGAACAAAACACCTTATATATGGGTGTGAAAACCTTCCCCAAGTCTTGAGAGGAAGGCCAAAAGGGAAAGCCCAAAGAGGACAATATCTGCTTGCTAGTGGTGGCCAAAGAGGACAATATCTGCTTGATCGTGGTGGGTCTGGGCCGTTACACGAGTCATACCCAGAATTTAGAATCTGGATTCGACACCTAATGACCCCGACATGATCGCGCTACCTACTCCTTGCAACATGAGTCCTTCTAGCCTACTTTTTCTCACTCACATGCATTCTAGAAAAATTATGCTAACCACTGAAACGAAGGGACAATATCTGCTAGCGGTGGGTCTGGGCCGTTACACGAATCATACCCAGAATTTAGAATCTGGATTCGACACCTAATGACCCCGACATGATCGCGCTACCTACTCCTTGCAACATGAGTCCTTCTAGCCTACTTTTTCTCACTCACATGCATTCTAGAAAAATTATGCTAACCACTGAAACGAAGGGACAATATCTGCTAGCGGTGGGTCTGGGCCGTTACACGAATCATACCCAGAATTTAGAATCTGGATTCGACACCTAATGACCCCGACATGATCGCGCTACCTACTCCTTGCAACATGAGTCCTTCTAGCCTACTTTTTCTCACTCACATGCATTCTAGAAAAATTATGCTAACCACTGAAACGAAGGGACAATATCTGCTAGCGGTGGGTCTGGGCCGTTACACGAGTCATACCCAGAATTTAGAATCTGGATTCGACACCTAATGACCGCGACATGATCACGCTACTTACTCCTTGCAACACGAGTCCTTCTAGCCTACTTTTTCTCACTCACATGCATTCTAGAAAAATTATGCTAACCACTGAAACGAAGGGACAATATCTGCTAGCGGTGGGTCTGGGCCGTTACACGAATCATACCCAGAATTTAGAATCTGGATTCGACACCTAATGACCGCGACATGATCACGCTACTTACTCCTTGCAACACGAGTCCTTCTAGCCTACTTTTTCTCACTCACATGCATTCTAGAAAAATTATGCTAACCACTGAAACGAAGGGACAATATCTGCTAGCGGTGGGTCTGGGCCGTTACACGAATCATACCCAGAATTTAGAATCTGGATTCGACACCTAATGACCGCGACATGATCACGCTACTTACTCCTTGCAACACGAGTCCTTCTAGCCTACTTTGTTCTCACTCACATGCATTCTAGAAAAATTATGCTAACCACTGAAACGAAGGGACAATATCTGCTAGCGGTGGGTCTGGGCCGTTACACGAATCATACCCAGAATTTAGAATCTGGATTCGACACCTAATGACCGCGACATGATCACGCTACTTACTCCTTGCAACACGAGTCCTTCTAGCCTACTTTTTCTCACTCACATGCATTCTAGAAAAATTATGCTAACCACTGAAACGAAGGGACAATATCTGCTAGCGGTGGGTCTGGGCCGTTACACGAATCATACCCAGAATTTAGAATCTGGATTCGACACCTAATGACCGCGACATGATCACGCTACTTACTCCTTGCAACACGAGTCCTTCTAGCCTACTTTTTCTCACTCACATGCATTCTAGAAAAATTATGCTAACCACTGAAACGAAGGGACAATATCTGCTAGCGGTGGGTCTGGGCCGTTACACGAATCATACCCAGAATTTAGAATCTGGATTCGACACCTAATGACCGCGACATGATCACGCTACTTACTCCTTGCAACACGAGTCCTTCTAGCCTACTTTTTCTCACTCACATGCATTCTAGAAAAATTATGCTAACCACTGAAACGAAGGGACAATATCTGCTAGCGGTGGGTCTGGGCCGTTACACGAATCATACCCAGAATTTAGAATCTGGATTCGACACCTAATGACCGCGACATGATCACGCTACTTACTCCTTGCAACACGAGTCCTTCTAGCCTACTTTTTCTCACTCACATGCATTCTAGAAAAATTATGCTAACCACTGAAACGAAGGGACAATATCTGCTAGCGGTGGGTCTGGGCCGTTACACGAATCATACCCAGAATTTAGAATCTGGATTCGACACCTAATGACCGCGACATGATCACGCTACTTACTCCTTGCAACACGAGTCCTTCTAGCCTACTTTTTCTCACTCACATGCATTCTAGAAAAATTATGCTAACCACTGAAACGAAGGGACAATATCTGCTAGCGGTGGGTCTGGGCCGTTACACGAATCATACCCAGAATTTAGAATCTGGATTCGACACCTAATGACCGCGACATGATCACGCTACTTACTCCTTGCAACACGAGTCCTTCTAGCCTACTTTTTCTCACTCACATGCATTCTAGAAAAATTATGCTAACCACTGAAACGAAGGGACAATATCTGCTAGCGGTGGGTCTGGGCCGTTACACGAATCATACCCAGAATTTAGAATCTGGATTCGACACCTAATGACCCCGACATGATCGCGCTACTTACTCCTTGCAACACGAGTCCTTCTAGCCTACTTTTTCTCACTCACATGCATTCTAGAAAAATTATGCTAACCACTGAAACGAAGGGACAATATCTGCTAGCGGTGGGTCTGGGCCGTTACACGAATCATACCCAGAATTTAGAATCTGGATTCGACACCTAATGACCCCGACATGATCGCGCTACCTACTCCTTGCAACATGAGTCCTTCTAGCCTACTTTTTCTCACTCACATGCATTCTAGAAAAATTATGCTAACCACTGAAACGAAGGGACAATATCTGCTAGCGGTGGGTCTGGGCCGTTACACGAATCATACCCAGAATTTAGAATCTGGATTCGACACCTAATGACCGCGACATGATCACGCTACCTACTCCTTGCAACACGAGTCCTTCTAGCCTACTTTTTCTCACTCACATGCATTCTAGAAAAATTATGCTAACCACTGAAACGAAGGGACAATATCTGCTAGCGGTGGGTCTGGGCCGTTACACGAATCATACCCAGAATTTAGAATCTGGATTCGACACCTAATGACCGCGACATGATCACGCTACCTACTCCTTGCAACACGAGTCCTTCTAGCCTGCTTTGTTCTCACTCACATGCATTCTAGAAAAATTATGCTAACCATTGAAACGAAGGGACAATATCTGCTAGCGGTGGGTCTGGGCCGTTACACGAATCATACCCAGAATTTAGAATCTGGATTCGACACCTAATGACCGCGACATGATCACGCTACTTACTCCTTGCAACACGAGTCCTTCTAGCCTACTTTTTCTCACTCACATGCATTCTAGAAAAATTATGCTAACCACTGAAACGAAGGGACAATATCTGCTAGCGGTGGGTCTGGGCCGTTACACGAGTCATACCCAGAATTTAGAATCTGGATTCGACACCTAATGACCGCGACATGATCACGCTACCTACTCCTTGCAACACGAGTCATTCTAGCCTGCTTTGTTCTCACTCACATGCATTCTAGAAAAATTCTGCTAACCACTGAAAACGAAGGGACAATATCTATATCTGCTAGCGGTGGGTTTGGGCCGTTACATGTTAGTTCGTGAAGATATTTTTGAAATTTTCTTTAAAAAATTTAATGATATTATTAAAACTTTTATTAATTTAGCGTAAATAATTTATGTGAAGAAAAAATGGGACATTGAATTGTAGACCAAACACTTACATTTCACCTAACATAATCCTTGACTTCAACTTTGTTTTAGAACAATCAAAATCTTCTTTGCCAACTTAAAGACGTTTTTTATCCAATATCGTATAAATTTAAAGACGTTTTTTTATCCAATATCGTATAAATTTAAACATATATCAGAAACCCGATGAATGAAAAAAATATGAAACGTTTAATCATTAAAAGTTGTATCTTCATCTATTGAAATCACGAGAAAAAACAGGTTAAACAGGTCAATTAATTTTTTAATTTTTATTAACCCGCTTCAAACATGTTCCACGTCTTCTGAAATTTATGAACTTACACGAAAAAGTAAAGAATAAGACATTGAGATAAACACGAGTCGAACTAACCCTAATCGGATGGTTTCTTCGGAGATTGTGTCATCCCATAAACTCTCGATTTTCTCGTCTAGCTTTTGATATTATAGTTTTGTGTCATTTTCATCTCTTACGAGCTATCTTTAAATAGAGCAACACACAATTGGTCATACCGTATGTCCAGGATTGGATCGGGATTTAGAATCCAATTTTGGCACCTGATGGCACTAATATTTTCTTGCGGCTTGATCACGTCACCTACTTATTGTTTTTATGAGTAAAAAATTGTTTAGGAGGTCACTCAATATAAAATTACTCTAAGCAAAACACGTTTGTTTAATTTTGGAGTTCTTATGTAGCTACCGCTGCAGGTGGCACACGGCTACTGTAATAGCTCAAGCTCACCGCTAGTAGATACTTGTCCTCTTTGAGCTTTCCCTTTCGGGCTTTCCCTCAAAGTTTTTAAAACGCGTGGAAGAGGTTTCCACACCTTTATAAAGAATGTTTCGCTCCCCTCTCCAACCAATGTGGGATCTCAAAATCCAGCCTGTTTAGAGCCCAGCAACCTCACTGACACTCGTTCTACTCTCGAGTCAATGTAGGATCTCACAGTCCACCCCCCTTCGAGACCCAGCGTCCACGCTGACACTCGTTCCTCTCTCAAATCGACGTGGGATCTCATAGTTACAGTCTTAAACCATCTTTTTATAGACAAAGTAAACCTCTACTTGAAGAATAAGACCGATGATGTCGTCAAGTACCTCTGCCTCTTCATTGCCATAACTTCCACAGCTCAACTATCGAACGTTTCAAATTTAGTAACGTCTCAGTTCATCCCTACCTCTTGACTTTCTCGTCCAAAACTTCGAAATCTCACTACTTTTTAGTCAAATATTTCCTAAAAATTTCTTCCCTTGTGATGGTATGCATTATATTATATATTCTTAAGAAATAAGTGCCTTAAGGTACAAGTAATTGATAAAATAAGATAAGCTACAAAATGGATATCTTCTTCAAATTGGCTATAAATGTCACTACACATTTGCATCCCATAACCCATAATTTTTCGAACAAATTAATGATGTTGTGTAAGTCACTTGTTGCCTTTAGCTACCTATGCCTCGTCATGGCCGTGTCCTCTATCGCTCAAAGTCCTCCCGTGCTCGACACCGAGGGCCGACCTTTACAGATCAACGTCGAGTACTTCATCAAGCCTGCTGTCACTGATGTCGCTGGAAATCTCACCCTATTAACCCGCAAAGGCGATCAGTGCCCATTTCATGTTGGCCAAGTGCCACTTCGTTCACAAGAAATAGGTATTATTACATCACAATCGAACTCAAAAACTTTTGATTAGTGATACCATTAGAAAACTCTTGATTATGTTACGAATTCTTAACCATAGGTTTCGGGGTCACCTTTACGCCCTACCTACCGGGTGAAGATACGATCAGAGAAGGGAGGGATTTGAAGGTCGTGTTTCAAGCGTTCTCGATCTGCATAACGTCGACTGCATGGAGAGTCGGGGAGACAGATCCTACCACTGGAAGGAGGTTTGTTGAGACCGGGGACGACGACACTGCCACCGGGTACTTTAGGATCGATAGGGACAACTTTGGCGTTTATAATATAGGATGGTGTCCCTCGGATGTCCCTATTAGAGGGAGGCCAAGGTGTGGAAGAGCTGGAATTTTGATTGAGAAAGGCTTGAGGCTGTTGGCTTTGGATGGCTCAGCGTTTCCTTTTGAGTTTGTGAGAGCTTGAGACAAGAAAATGCAATTTGTTGCAATTGCATTAAATTAAATAATACTCTTGTTAAGTATTTTAGTTTATTTAATTAAAAAAATAATAAATAAAGGAATTCCGACGTTTTAGATTTAGTTTCTATGTCGTTTTTAGGGTAAGAGCTCGAGCCCACGACCAGGAGATATGGTTCTATTTGGACTTTCGTTCAAGGTTTTAAAACGGGTCTCAAGATTATAAAAATGTTTTGTTCCCCTCTTCAACCAATGTGAGATCTCACAATTCACCGTACAGGGACCTAGCGTCCTCATTAGGACACTGTCTGGTGACTCACAGTTAGTCTGTGACCAAACTAAATGTCGGCCAGTACGATAAAATGAGCCTACTTATATGGGTTAGAGAAAAATTGAGATTTTCTTCAACCGATGTGGGATCTCATAATTCACCGTACAAGGACCTAGCGTCCTCATTAGGACACTGTCTGGTGACTCACAGTTAGTCTGTGACCAAACTAAATGTCGGCCAGTACGATAAAATGAGCCTACTTATATGGGTTAGAGAAAAATTGAGATTTTCTTCAACCGATGTGGGATCTCACAATCCACCCTACAGGGACCTAGCGTCCTCATTAGGACACTGTCTGGTGACTCACAATTAGTCTGTGACCAAACTAAATGTCGGCCAGTACGATAAAATGAGCCTACTTATATGGGTTAGAGAAAAATTGAGATTTTCTTCAACCGATGTGGGATCTCATAATTCACCGTACAAGGACCTAGCGTCCTCATTAGGACACTGTCTGGTGACTCACAGTTAGTCTGTGACCAAACTAAATGTCGGCCAGTACGATAAAATGAGCCTACTTATATGGGTTAGAGAAAAATTGAGATTTTCTTCAACCGATGTGGGATCTCACAATCCACCCTACAGGGACCTAGCGTCCTCAATAGCACATTGCTTGGTGACTCATAGTTAGTGACCAAACTAAACATCGACTAGAACGACAAAATGAGCCTACTTATTTGAGTTAGAGAAAAATCGAGATTTTGAGATTGTTTAGATCATTAGGAAAAAAATTTAGAATATAGACGGGTTTTTTAGTACAATATGCTGAAGTAGTAATTTATACTTTTAATATATTATCTTTCTCGAGAATCCATCTAACTATGCATAAATTGACTAAACAAGTTGATTGTGAATATGATTTCTGGTCGAGTATGAAATACGTAAGTGAGACACCCTACAAAAATGCTGGTATTTCTTAAGGGTATTCGTGGGTTGGGTTGGGTCGGGGCGAGACAATTTTTTTAGATCTAACCTAATTGTTCGAGTTGTAAATTTTTTAAGTAATGAATCCAATCCAACTCATCTCAATCATAAACTTTTTATGGTTAGGTTGGTTCAGGTTTATTTTGTTTATTCAATTTTTTTTTAATAAAATTAAAGTATTAGTTCTTATTTTTAAATATTTAATTAAGTTGTGATATTTAATTGATTTTCTTTTCTGCGATTAGGGTTTTCAGATTTCGACTCTGTAATCTCGCATTTCCCTTGTTTTCTCTCTTGTTTGATGCTTAGATTCTCGTTGGTTTGCAATGTTTTTGCAGTGGATGCGATGGATATGCCTTATTTGAATGCGAATCTTGATTCCCTTGACGCACCAAATTTTCGTAAGGGGTGCAATTATGCCGCTGCAGGCTCGACTATTCTTCCCGCAACAGCTACATCTTTTTGCCCTTTTTCATTTGGGGTTCAGGTGAATCAGTTTCTCCATTTCAAAGCTAGAGTTCTTGAGCTTCGAACAGGCAAAGGTATGATAGATTGTGAATGATCTCAAGAACATAAAACCATTTTCACTATTTTGTGATCATTTCTGTTGGTTTCTTTAGGTGGTAAGAAACTTGATAAGTACCTACCAGCTGATGATTACTTCCAGAAGGGGCTTTACATGTTTGATATTGGGCAGAATGATATTGCTGGTGCATTTTATTCCAAAACTTTGGACCAAATTCTTGCCTCAATACCTGCAATTTTATCTGAATTTGAGAGTGGAGTTCAGGTTAGACTCAATGGTTTCTTTCTAAGTTATCTTGGCTTAATGATGATTTTGTTTAGATGTGCTTTTACCTACTTGATTCTGAGTGTTTTGGAAGCTAGTTTTTATATGATTTATTGGTGGCTGATGATGGCTTTAGTTCTAAACAATCATTTTTGTTAGAAGCATTTAGGTACTGAAACGATCCAACCCCATCGCTAGTAGATATTGTCCTCTTTGGGTTTTTTCCCTCCGGGCTTCCCTCAAGGTTTTTAAAATGCGTTTGCTAGGGAGAGGTTTCTATACTCTTGTAAACAATGCTTCATTCCCCAATCCAATCGATGTGGGATCTCACAATCCACACAACCCTTTAGCGGGCTAATGTTCTTGCTGGCACATCGCTCGATATCTGGCTCTGATATCATTTGTAACAACTCAAACCCATTGCTAGCAGATATTGTCCGCTTTGACCTGTTACTTATTGATGTTAGCCTCACGGTTTTTAAAACGCGTCTACTAGGGAGAGGTTTTCACACCCTTGTAAGGAATGTTTCGTTCCCCTCTCCAACTGATGTGGGTTCTCACAGATATATACCCTTTCGGGACGTCAAAAGTTCGAAACTCGGTACAATTCATTAAGATATATACCCTTCCTCAACTTGGACGTCAAAAGTTTGAAACGTGGTTGGATTGAAAGACAAATATGTTACATAATTGAAGTGATAAATGAAGATGGGTCAGGCGGAGTGGAAACTTGGATAGCACCTTCAAGCATTTGTATGACTTTCTTCATGGTTGGTCTGAAAGATGGCTCCTCTTGAATGCACCAAATCGCTATCATTACAAACCTCTCCACCTTCTTCATGTCCTCCTTTGCTTCCTCATCGTTCTTCACGAGCAACTCCACTTTCCTCTCTTTGAAGCAATCATAAGCCCAATCTGCCAACACCATTTCATCTTCCTTCTCAGCCTCTGCTTCAAAACTCTTCCTGCAACAAACAATCTCCAGCAGCAGAATGCCAAAGCTATAAACATCAACCTTCGTTGTAATGGGAAGACTTCTAAACCACTCAGGAGCTACATACCCTTTCGTTCCTCTAATCGCTGTCATCGTTCGGGTTTGGTTTTTGTTCAAGAGTTTGGCTAATCCAAAGTCTGAAATCCGAGCAGCCAACGAGTCATCCAAAAGGATGTTCTGAGGCTTAATATCACAATGAATGATTTGAGTATCACACTCTTCGTGTAGATAGCATAGCCCTCTAGCAGTTCCTAAAACGACTTGAATCCTTTGATACCAATTTGGTTTTGAAGACCCAAAAAGGAAATCTGCAAGGGACCCATTTTTCATGTATTCATACACCAACATTCTATGTGACTCTTCATTGCAAAACCCAAGTAATTGAACCAAATTCTTGTGGTTTGTTCCAGCAATAGCTCTAACTTCAGCTTTAAACTCCTGCTCTCCCTCTTGTACTACATTGTTCAGCTTCTTAACAGCTACCAAGTTATTATTATCCACACAATCATCAACAATCCCTTTATAAACAGTAGCGAAAGCGCCACTTCCCAGCTGTTCTTTGAAACCAGCCGTGGCCTTGTTGAGCTCTTCATAGCTGAAAATGCGTAGGTTCAAGCCCATAACTGGTGGCATTTCCACCATACCAAGCTTTCTTCTCTTTATATTGAATTGGTAAGCAATAAAGAAAGTGGCAAACAGAAACCCAAAAGCCCCTAAGAGAATTGACCCAATAACTATTAAAGTTTTGTCCTTCACAACTTTCTTGATTGGATGATCAAGTTTGAAAGTGGAGTTATGTTTCCTAACTTTAATCAGAGCTTTACCTGGAAATCCAAGATCAACTCTTCCAAATGAAAGAGGAAATCTCTTCTTCCAACATTTTTTTCCACTGAAAACAGCAGCAGCACAGAAACAATCCTCCAAGCAAACTCTTCTACACCAATCCTCATTAACCTCATAGAAAGCCTCATAATCAGAAGAAGGCCAATCTGAGTATTCTATGGAAACGAACTCGAAGTCCGACGACGAATTGTCGCCGCAACTTTGAGGAACGAAACTTGGTTTGCAGCCTTTGGCCTCATCATTTGGATCAACCCTTTCATAGCCATGAGGACAACTGCAAACTGGTCTCTGATTATCACCTAAACTACAATAGCTATTGAACCCACAAGCTCCAGATCCTAAGCCATCGTTTATTGCCACACAAATATTAGAAGGTATGGAATTTGATACCTGACTCCAAGCCTTACGCCAAGGAGAAGGACTGGTATCATTACCATTCTTTGGATACACATATTGCCTGAAAACTCCATCATATTCCAAAAGGGCTCGATGGTAGAAATCCTTAGTTGAAGGAGTATTGTTCGTCAAAACTTTTACAACACTGCTTCCATTTCCTTCAGAGATATAAATGGAGCCAGAGAGGTTGAAAACCAGCTGAAACCCAGAGCCTTTTGTTTCACTTTCCCAATATAATGTGGCACTTTCACGCAGAGGGATGGTTTTGAGGTAAGATGAGACAAGATTTCCATCAGTTTTCATTGAGAATGTAAATCTTCCTTCGGAGTAATTCGTTTCAGAATAAGAAGAAATAAGAGATGATTTCATGATCTGGGTTGGTAATATTGTATCAGTAGAATAATCGAAGCTTTGCCACAACACTTGGGAATCACTCCCAGCTAGAATGAAATTGCCAGAATCAAGCATAGCAGCATAAGAAACTGACCCGACATTGTCACCTAAACTTGCACTCCTGATTGGTCTGCCTTCAGGGTCATTGAGCACGAACTGGCCACGATTTGTAAGCTGAACTTTAGATCCTCCAGGCACCAAATCGTCGCGATTGGCCGACCAGACAACAGTTTTTTCTGGGATTTTGTTGAACCAAATGGCCAACAAAAAGCCATTGCTTCCAAATTGAAGAAACCCGAATGCGAAATCACCAGATTGTGAGGGCCAGTAGGAATCATTGTTATTGTTCTGTGCAGTGAGAGATGAATCTTGAGTTATGTTCTTATATGGCTGAGAATTTGAAAAGGATGGGAAACCCAGAAGAAGAAGAAGAAGGACGAAATAAGACGATTTCTGAACAGAAGCCATAAATCAAAGATTGTGGGTTTGTAGAAGAAGATGAAATCGGCCTAAATTTGCAGATTTCTGAAGGGTTTAACGTTTGCCATTAGAAAGTTGAGCAAGTCAGGAGAAGACTTGATTTTGGACAAAATTTCTTCCTATGAGACTTTTCCTTTTGACTCTGTCATAGTCATAAATAAATAAATGCTAAATTAATAATGTTGAAATGTTATATTTTGGTCGACCAACAATAAAAAGAAAAAAGAAAACCCTTTTAACTATTTATTTTCTTTAAGATTGATTATCTTATCTGTAGCTATTGAAGTCATCTAATTTTTTCTATTTTGTTCTTAGATCGAGTGTGTAAGTTGTTTAATATCCTAACCATACATGTTTCTAGTTTAATTTTTAAGCTTTCCAACCCTGAACCTCCAAACATTGTTTATTGAATCTCAGGCTTTGTAACCCCTTATACAAATTCCCACAAGGTTTGAATTTTTGAATTTGTAACCCAAACTACGTGATATGGTATCACGTAAGACATCTCAATCATTCACAATATGCACTTGAATATGCACTTGAAGGAAGTAGTGAAAAATGTTGTTCTTATTACCATAGGATAAAGTCAAGTTATATTATATGAGATCCCGCATCGGTTAAGAGGGAAACGAAGCATTCCTTATAAGCGTGTGGAAACTTCTCCCTAATAGACGTGTTTTAAAATCGTGTGGCTGACGGCGATTCGTAATGGGCCAAAGGGAACAATATCTGCTAGATGTGGGGGTGGGCTGTTACAAATGGTATCAGAGTCAAACACCAGACGGTGTGCTAGCGAGAATGCAGGACCCCCAAGGGGGATGGATGGTGGATTGTGAGATCTCATATCAATTGGAGAGGGGAACGAAGCATTTCTTATAAGGGTGAGGAAACCTCTCCTTAACATACGCGTTTTAAAACCATAAGGCTAACAATGATACGTAACGGGCCAAAGTGATATATTTGAATCACTCCAAGGAAAAATAAAATTCGAATTACCTTGTTGATTAAATATCAACCGGTAATAACACTTATTTGAGATTCGAATCAAATATATCACAACAGTTCTGATTTTGAATCTACAAGCCAAACAACTTCATAGATTTTAACGTTCGAGGGTAAATAGCTAAGTAGCTAAGGTGAACATAGCTTAACCATTATTGACTGTTCAAACCTACTAACTCCACGTTCGTAATCATTGAAGGTAACGTTTTCTTGCCCTCAAGTTCCTAGAAATTCACTTCTCAACCACTTTGAAAGACTTGGAATAGCTGAAAAGTAAGGGCACTTGGAAATTAGTAGTTTGGTTGAATGGGACTTGGAATTTCTGGTCAATGATGCATGCCTTTACCCTTAGATTAAGTTATAAATTTTCGTAAACTTGTCGATATTTTTATATGTTCATGCATTCAACATCGATCTGGATGTCAATCATTGATCACGTTTTGTACGGCTTAACCTACTTTGACTCGGTTTCTAACTATGATACAGAATAATGACCTAACAATTCCAACAAAAATACAGCAACTAGGTTAGATTAAAATGTATACTCTCGAGCAAAGTGTCAGAAGTACAACAAGCAACGGAAAATAGACAAAATCACTGAAATGACACTCGAGAGATAGCTCGAGAATGGATCTCGATGGTTACTAAATTGTGGTGATGAATGAAGATGGATGAGGAGGAGCTGGAACTTCAACAACACCTTCAAGCATCTGTAGGACTTTCTTCATGGATGGCCTAAAAGATGGCTCCTCTTGAATGCACCAAATGGCAACGGTAACCAATTTCTCCACCATTTTCATATCCTTCTTAGCTTCCTCATCTTTTCTTACTAACCTTTCAACTTTCCTTGATATCAAGCAATCATAGGCCCAATCAGCCAACACCATTTCATCCTCAGCCTCCGCTTTCATTTCAAAGCTTCTTCTACAACAAACGATCTCCAACAGCACAATTCCAAAGCTATAAACATCTACCTTCACGGTAATCGGGAGGTTCCTGAACCATTCTGGAGCCACATACCCTTTCGTTCCTCTAATGGCAGTCACGGTTCGAGTCTGGTCTTTCTTCAAGAGTTTGGCTAAACCAAAGTCTGCAATTCTTGCAGAAAAAGTGTCATCAATAAGGATGTTTTGAGGCTTAATATCACAGTGAATAATCTGAGTTTTGCACTCTTCATGTAAATAATTAAGCCCTCTAGCAGTTCCTATAGCCAGATGAATTCTCTTGTTCCAGTTTGAAGGGGGTCCATATAGAAAATCTGCTAGAGACCCATTAGGCATGAACTCATAAACTAGCAGTCTGTGTAGCTGTTCATTACAGAAACCGAGCAATCGAACCAAATTCTTGTGGTTCGTTCGAGCTATAGCACCGACCTCAGCTTTGAATTCTTGGTCTGCTTCTTTCACTGTATTATCCAATAGCTTAACAGCTACCAAGCCGTTGTCCATGGAGTCAACAATCCCTTTATAAACAGTAGCAAAAGCACCACTTCCCAGCTTCTCCTTGAACCCATTTGTGGCCTTGTTTAGCTCTTCATAGCTAAAACTTCTCAGGTTCATACCAAGAACTGGTAGCTTTCCGGAAATAACCAAGGATCGATATCCGTTCTTACTCTTTCGACAAACAATCGGAAAACTAACCAGCAAGAACATGAAAATCAGACAACCTGAGCCACCAATAAGAGCTAATCCAATAACCACAAATGTTTTGTCCTTGTATTTCATGACAAGATCAGTAGCTATCAAACTAGAGTTATCCTTCCTATATTTGATCAAAGATTTACCGTTGTAATCACGGTTAACTCTTCCAAATGAAAGAGGAAACTTCTTCATCCAACAATTCCCTGATTCAGAAATCACAGCAGCACAAAAACAATCATTCAAACAAGCTGTTCTACACCAATCCTCATCTTCCCCTGAGTATCCCATATAATCAATTTTAGGCCAATCTGCGTTATCAATGACAGAGAAATCGAATTTATTAGCTTCAAGATCAGAATCCTCGCATGTTTGAGGAACAAAATTTGGACTGCAGCCTTTCATTTCATCTTTTGGATCAACCCTTCGATACCCTTGTGGGCATTTGCAACATGGTCTATGATTTTCGTCAGTTTCACAATAGCTATTATACCCACATACTCCACTTCCTAACCCACCAACTATTCTATCACAGATATTTGAAGGAATGAAATCTGAGAGACTAATCCAAGACTTACCCTCAGGAGTAGCGTTCTCGCTCTTTGGATACACATATTGGCTGAAAACTCCATCGTAATCCAGAATGGCTCGATGGTAGAAACCTTCATTTGAATAAGAACTGGAGGAGGTTAAATTGCTTATAATAGTTCCATTTTTTGCAGAGATATAAACAGAGCCAGATAGATTAAAAACAAGCTGGAACCCAGAATTTACAGTGTCACTTGCCCAATAAGCCGTCCCAAGAGCACCCAAAGGGGCAATTCTTGTGTTAAGCACGAGATTCCCATCAGATTGCATAGAAAATTGAAATCTCCCCTCTGAGAAATTTGTGGCTGATTGACTCGCAATGAGCGATTTCTGGTTCATAATCTGCGATGGTAAAATGGTATCAGTGGGTTCGTCAAAGGATTGCCACAAAATTTGGGAATCATTGGAAGCGAGGACGAAGTTTCCAGTATCGAGCATGGCAGCATAAGAAACTAGTGTTCGATTATCACTTGGTGAATTTGCACTCCATACTTGGTTGCCTGTTCTTGAGTTCTTGAGCAGGAGCTGACCAGGAGAGGTGAGTTGGACGGTGGATCCGTGGGGCACCAGTTCGTTTCGATTGGCCGACCAGACCACAGTTCTTTCTGGGATTTTGTTGAACCAAATGGCTAAGAGAAAGCCATGGTTTCCGAACTGTAAGAAGCCAAAAGCGAAGTGGCCGGAGGGAGAGGACCAGTAATCGCCATTGTTGGTTCTGGTGCGTGGATTTGCAGTGAGAGATGAACCCAGAGTTATGTTTTTGTGGGGCTGAGAAATGGAAAAGGATGGCAGAAGAAGAAGAAGAAGATGAAGAAGAAGAACAGGGAAAGAAGAAGAAGAAGCCATTGAATGTGAAGCAATATGGGAAGATGAGTCCATATATAAGAAGGGAAGTGCTGAGTCTTTGACTCAGTCTCAATATTTTTTTCTTTTAATTTGACTTTGACGTATGGCTTACTATAAATGTTTTTAAGCTTAAATATGGTTTAATTAGAGTGGAATTAATAAAAATATCTCGTTCTCAAAAATACTCTTAAATTTTTTAAAATGTCAAGAATACCCTTGCGATCCTTTTAACTTTAAAAAGTTTTATTAATATCCTTCAATTTTTTTTTAACAAATTCAGAAATATTTTTTATAAAATTGTAAAGGTAGCATTAACATTTTATACCTTTATAAAAAAAATATTTGTGTCGGCGTCTATAGACGAAAATTGTCTATTGACCCTTCATAAATTATTAATGTTACTTTAAAAAGGATGAGTATTTTTTATGATAAATATATAATTTTTTATTGTTAAGTTGAAGGGTGTTAATAAATTTTTTTAAAATTTAAGCGAATCTTTAAAATAGAATACTAACCCTTTTTCATCTGAAAAAGAGTATTTTTTTTTTCTTTTAAAGTTTAAGAGTATTATTGAAATAACGTAAAGTAATTTTAGACAAAAATACAACAACTATTTTTATTAATTTATAATTATAATCCTGAATAATTGGATTAAGTAGCAAGTAATTGACTCGTGTTGCATGATAGACTCAAGAAATGAAGAAACAAGATGGATTAGGTTGTAGTTATCTCTAACCATGGTTCTCGTCTTAGCAACTTCCGCCATACATAATGCTATCTTTGAATTTATAATGACTCGAACCCACCATTAGTAGATTTTGTCTTCTTTAGACTTTTCCTTCCGAACTTTCTCAAGGTTTTAAAATACATGTACTAAAAAGAGGTTTTCACACTCTTATAAGGAAAGTTTCGTTCCCATCTCCAACTGAGGTGGGACTTCACATGATTTGTATGAAATATTATTATGCTCGGTTAATTCATTATCGTCGTGCTTTATTATGAAAAATCTTCATGGTATCACATCTGTGTCTGTTTCGGCCTTTTCATTTAAAGCGCTTAATATCATATCATAGTTCTAAATTCCACATGAATGCTTCCATTTAGACATATAAATGAGTTATCAGTTGTGAGATGTATGCATGTGTAAGTAAGGCCAACTAGAACTTGAGTTTGAGAAGGAATGGCATTTTTTCTGAGAAGGGTGGATCAGAATATTTTCCGGTGAGTATTTGTGATGAAACATACTGATTTGCAGCTTCTGTATAATGAATTCCGTCCCAATTGATGTACTCCGAGCTATCGTCGCATCCTTTCGCCGTCACCAACGTCCCGTTTAACATCTTCGTGTGTCCGCACACGATTCGACTGTCGTAATTGAGCGGTGGACCTCCATAGCCACAACAAGCCATAATAGGTTGCTCAAAACCTGCCATGTCAAAATGCAGCAAGTCATCAGATGTTACAGGATTGACAGAAAATGAAGCTAAAGTACAGCAAGGCGGCCAACCGAGTTGTGAATAATTGGCGATGAGATTCGATTTTATCGAGTAGATATCGACGTATGTGACGTTGCCATCTGAATATTGGCCCTGCAGTTTTTTACAGAGAGCATGAAGCTGTAGATTGAAGAGTTTGGCGGCTTGGTTGTGTGAACTGACGCATCCAAATTCATCAAGCTTTGATGGGTCTGTTCCAAATTTAGCAACGTTCTGAGCCAAGCATCCTAAAGGACCCGTGTTGTGAATCCAAAAATTTCTCGCCCCTTCGTCGTACAGTTTCTGAAAAATAGGCAAAAAGAATGATGAAGTAATGACCGAACGGGATTATGCACACCTCGACTGTTCTCACGAGACAACCACCCGACTCTAGTTCATTTGGATTGCTAAGGAAACTCGTAGATAGCCATCATTATTTAATCTCGTTTCATCTAACCCTTATTGATAATACAACCATGGAGTCTTATCCTACAGAATATAGTAAAAGAACTCGTCCCGTTATGTTTTCCCTGTATTTTACTTGGTGATACCCGAGTTAAGTTTTGACCAACACGAGGGTATTGTATCCAGCTAGCGTCGGACCCTACTTTCATTCACTTCGATTAATCTTATAGAACAACCACAACTCTAACATTTTAAGAGGCGAATGTTGTAGTGTCCTAAATAAGTAGCCACCCGCGACCACTAGATGTGTTCAGAAATAGTAACGGTGAGATCTCACATCACTTATAGAAGGGAACTAAGCATTCTTTATAAGGGTGTGGAAACCTCTTACTAGCAAACGCGTTTTAAAAGCCTCGAGGAAGAACTTGAAAGGTAAATCCCAAGGAGGACAATATCTGCTAGCGGTAGGCTTGGGCCGTTAGAAATGGTATCAGAGCCAGACACCGGGCGATGTGTCAGCGAGGAGGCTAAGCCCCGAAGGAGGTGGACACGGGGTGGTGTGCCAGTAAGGACGCTGGGCCCCGAAAGGGGTGGTGGATTGGGAGTCTCACATCAATTAGAGAAGGGAACGAGTGCCAATGAGGATGCTGGGCCTCAAAGGGGGTGGATTGTGAGATCACACATCAATTGAAGAGGGGAGCGAAACATTCTTTACAAGGGTGTGAAAACCTCTCTCTAGCAGACACGTTTTAAAAACCTGAAGGGAAACCCGAAAGGAAAGTCCAAAGAAAACAATATTTACTAGCGGTGGGCTTGGATCGTTTCAGTATCTAACAAAATGATTGCCAGCGAGGAGAAGCTCGGAAGGGAAAGCCCAAAGAGGACAATATTTGCTAGCGGTGGGCTTGGGCCATTACAAATGGTATCAAAGACAGACACCGAGCGATATGCAGCGAGGAGGCTAAGCTCCGAAGGAGGTGGATTGGGGTCCCACATCAATTAGAGAAGGGAACGAGTGCGAGCGAATACGCAGCACCCTGAAGGGGGTGGATTATGATATCCCACATCGATTGGAGAGGGGAACGAAACATTCTTTACAAGGGTGTAGAAACCTCTCCCTAGCAAACACGTTTTAAAAACCTAAAGGAAACCCAAAAGGAAAAACCCAAAGAGAATAATATCTACTAGCGGTGGGCTTGGATCGCTTCAGTACCTAAATGCTTCTAACAAAAATGATCGTTTATAACTAAAGCCATCATCAGCCACCAACAAATCATACAAAAACTAGCTTCCAAAACACTCAAAATCAAGTTCAATACCCAAATCTAACACGAAATCATGCAGGTAAAAGCACATCTAAACAAAATCATCATTGTGCCAACATAACTTCGAAAGAAGCCATTGAGTCTAACCTGAACTCCACTCTCAAATTCAGATAAAATTGCAGGTATTGAGGCAAGAATTTGGTCCAAAGTTTTGGAATAAAATGCACCAGCAAGATCATTCTGCCCAATATCAAACATGTAAAGCCCCTTCTGGAAGTAATCATCAGCTGGTAGGTACTTATCAAGTTTCTTACCACCTAAAGAAAGCAGCAGAAATGATCACAAAACAGTGAAAATGGTTGTGTTCTTGAGATCATTCACAATCTATCATACCTTTGCCTGCTCGAAGCTCAAGAACTTTAGCTTTGAAATGAAGAAACTGATTCACCTGAACCCCAAATGAAAAAGGGCAAAAAGAAGTAGCTGTTGCGGGAAGAATAGTCGAGCCTGCAGCCGCATAATTGCACCCCTTACGAAAATTTGGTGCGCCAAGGGAATCAAGATACGCATTCAAGTAAGGCATATCCATCGCATCCACTGCAAAAACATTGCAAACCAACGAGAATCTAAGCATCAAACTAAGAGAGAAAACGGTTACATGAACACGACTCTCCACAATGGTATGATATTGTCTACTTTGAGCATAAACTCTCGTAGCTTTGCTTTGGGATTCTCAAAAGGCCTCGTACCAATAGAGATAGTATGATCATTCCCTAAATTAGCCGATGAGCCAATGTGGGACTTTCATCCAACACCTCCCCTTGAACAAAGTATGTCTCTCCTTAATCAAGGCTCGACTCCTTTTTCTTTACGGAGTCTTAGTCAAGCCTTCGAGGCTCACAATACTTTGTTCGACATTTGAGGATTCTATTGGCATGACTAAGTTTAGGGCATGACTCTGGTACCAAGTTAGATGAACACGATTCTTCACAATGGTATGATATTGTTCACTTTGAGTCTAATCTCTAAAGCCTCATACCAATGGATATGATCATTCCCTAAAATTAGCCGATGACCCAATGTGGGACTTTCATCAAACACCTCTCCTTGAACAAAATACGTCTTCCCTTAATGGCTCGACTCCTTTTTCTTTTTGGAGTCTTAGTTAAGCCTTCGAGGCTCACCTACCTTGTTCTACATTTGAGGATTCTATTGACAAATACGACTCTCCACGACTCTCCACAATGGTATGATATTGTTCACTTTGAGCCTAATCTCTCCTGCTTTGCTTTGGACTTCCCCAAAAAGCCTAATAACAATGGAGATTGTATGCTAGATTGGAGAGACGAAAACTGAAAACCCTAATCGCAGAAAAGAAAATCAATTCCAGAGAGAAAAAAGGATCCAAGAAGAACAGAAACGTACAGAGAAAATCAACGATGAGGCGGCCATCGGAGTATCGCCCAGAGGGATGTCCGAAGAAGCGGTGGCCGTAGGGGGGGTAGATGTTCTCAATGGCAGCACCGACAACGCAACCGGTGTCGGAGTTGGAGTCGCCGAAGTTGAAAACCGCGGGGCTGGAGAAAGGGTTGGATGTGGCGGCGGAAACGCAGAGGAGGAGGAGGAGGAGGAGGTGGGTGAGGGCCGCCATGGACGGTGGTGGAAGGGGAGTAGAATTTGAGTGCGGCATTGGATTATAAGGGCAAATGAAGGAGAAGAAGAAGAAATGGGTGTGTAGAGGAAATCATGGCTTTGAAGGTATGGTTGGTAATGGTGGGTCAGTAGTTCAGTGTGCAGTAAGCAAAAAGACAAGAGGAACAATAACGACGGGACGAAGAAAGATGGAAGGATGTGGTAAGCCATGGCGTTGGCTTTACCTTTATTATCTTTTACTAATTAATCATTTTAAATATTTTTTGGATAAACTTTAAAATCTATTTTACTCATTATTTTCTAAATAATTATTTTAGTTTTTTTTAGTCTATATTCAAATTTTTGAAATATTTAATTTAAATTTATAACTCAATTTTAATATATATTTTAAAAATAAATAATTGTATTGTAAGCCACAGATGTACCTGAATGAGATTCCTACTTTCTTTTATCAACTCTCGGTGGTAAAGTTCAAAATCTAACTCAACTTAACCCAAAAATTATTTTTAAAAAAAACTATTTATCACTATTTATCCAGACTGATAACTAAGATCCGGATCTAGTTTTAAGAAAAGTCATGAACTAATCTCATCCATAAAGAAAGTCATACAAATGCTTGAAGGTGCTATCTAAGTTTCCACTCCGCCCGACCCATCTTCATTAATCACTTCAATTCTGTAACATATTCGTCTTTCAATCCAATTGAGTTTTGAACTTTTGACATCTAGAAAGGTATATATTGTGAGATCTGACATCGGTTGGAGAGGGGAACGAAACACTTCTTACAAGGATATGAAAATCTATTCCTAGTAGATCCATTTTAAAAACCATAAGACTAACACTTACAAGGATATAAAAATCTCTCTCTAGTAGATACGTTTTAAAAACGGTAAAACTAACAGCGATACGTAACGGGCCAAAACGGACAATATTTGCTATTGGTGGATTTGGACGGTTACAAATGGTATCAGAGTCACCGGTCAATGTGTTAGCGAGGACATTAGCCCCCAAAGGGGGTAGATTATGAGATCTCACATCGGTTGGAGAGGGGAACGAAGCATTCCTTATAAAGGTGTGGAAACCTTTCCCTAGTAGACGCGTTTTAAAAACCGTGAAGCTAACGATAATACGTAACAGGCCAAAGTGAACAATATCTACTAATGGTGGGTTTGGACGGTTACAAATGGTATCAAAGGCAGACACCGAGCAAGGTGCCAACGAGAATGCTGGCCCCTAAAAAGAGTAGATTGTGAGATCACACATCGGTTGGAGAGAGGAACAAAGCATTCCTTATAACGGTGTAGAAACCTCTCTCTAGAAGACGCATTTTAAAATCGTGAGGCTGACGACGATACATAACGGGCCAAAATGGACAATATCTATCAACAGTGAGCTTGGGTTGTTACAATATCTCAACGATACAAGTGACAAGAACAGGAATGGAAAAAGCTTCTCTGTCTTTGCCCGTGAATATCTCGAACCTCCAATATCCTAATTGTTAAAAACAAAATGAACAAAAAGGAAAGGGTAGGCCTAGAAGATGAAGAACAAGAAGAACAAAAAAACTCAACTATGTTTCATAACAGGTTTCTTGCAAATCATCTTGTAGCGATCATACAGCATCAAATTTATACACTTGAATGTGAAGGAAATAGATGGGAAGATCTGGGTCTTACATGTTTCTTTCACTTCTTGGATACATAAGCATAATACTGAGCCATAGGAACAACAAAGGCTATCACTAACAAACCTCCAACAACAAGAGAAAACTGACCTCTTTTCTCCTCTGTTTCTTCCCTTGATTTGAAGTTAGATTCTCGCTTATTTTCCTTGAATGAAGGACCTCCAGGATCTGGCAAGCCATCAATGGCAGCAACTAGCCGTTTCGCACTGCTATATATGGCTTCATTGTATTTTTCATCGGTAGCTAATACTGCAGTTACATAACAAACCTTACTCACCCTGCAGTTTCATAAATGAAGTAGCAACTACAAGCATATTATTCACTTCTTTGATGCATTCATCCTGGTGTTTTAGTGTTTTAGTGTAACGTCTCAAGCCCACACTAATAGATATTGTCCGCTTTGGCCCGTTATGTATCACCGTCAGTCTCACAGTTTTAAAACGCGTCTGCTAGAGAAAGGTTTCTACACCCCTATAAAGAATGTTTCGTACTCCCCCTTCAAGACCCAGCAAACACGTTTTAAAACCTCAAGGAGAGACCCGGAAGTGAAAGCCCAAAGAAGACAATAACTGCTAGCGGTGAACTTGGACTGTTACAAATGGTATCAAAGCTAGACACCGGGCAATATGCTAGCAAGGACGTTGAACCACCAACGGGGTGGATTGTGAGATCCCACATCGATTGGAGAGGGGAAAGGTGTGGAAACCTCTTCCTAGCAAACATGTTTTAAAACCTTGCGGGGAAGCCCGGAAAAGAAAGCCCAAAAAGGGCAATATCTGCTAGCGGTGGGTTTGGACGGTTACATTTAGTATCAGAGCTTAGAGCAAAAGCAACCGAGAACAATATTAAGATGAAGTTCCTCAAGTTTGTGCCTAACAAGTCCCTGAACTATGAGATTCGTGTCTATTTGGTTTCTAGGCTTCAAACAATGTCTAATAAATCCAGAAACTTTTCATTTGTGTTTAACGAGTCCTCAACATATTCGACGTTTTTAGAGCTCACAGACCTAGTAGAAACAACAACGCTAGTTGGGATATTGACACGTGCTAAGATACATACAAGTTTGTTTGTGGTTTTCTTTTCCTTTGAAGTCGAGAAACTCATATGCAAGGTCAACTCGCATAAACACGGAGACACGACTACGAGTATAGTTAAGGCATCTACTAGTTGTAATGTGTTCAATTTAAGCAAGAAATGGTAGAAATTGTAGCTTGGAAAGTGAAGAGTGAAATAAGTGGTAGTTAGCTTAGTTTACCTGGGAGATTCTCGGTTACTGTGGCATCAAGAATGTTTTCTCCAACAGCTTGGATAAACGCAGGGCCACCAGTAATGGCTCCTTCCTTTTGACTGGTGACAAGCACAACTATGCCCTTATTGTTGCCGTCTTCCACAGTGGGATACCATCGCTCCAAAACTTGATCAGCATACTCAAATGCATCAGCTTTGCTCTACAATCAGCAGTTCATAACGTTTCGGGACCCTTTAGACACAAACTTAAGTGATCAAAGCGTAAACTTATAATTTAACCTATGTTTCTTGTGCTCATGGCCCACCTTACTACTCTTTGAGGAAGACCATTGTGAGATCCCACATTGGTTGGGGAGTAGAACAAATCATTTTTTATAAGGGTGTGGAAACCTTTACCTAGAAGACTAGTTTTAAAAACCTTGAAGGGAAGCCCGAATGGGAAAACCAAAAAAGGACAATATCTGCTAGCGGTGGACTTGGACTGTTACAAATGGTATCAGAGCTAGACACCAGGCAATGTGCCAGCGAGGAGGCTGAACCCTGAAAGGGGGGTGGACATCAGGTGGTGTGCCTACGAGGACGCTGGGCCCCAAAGGGGGGTGGATTGGGGATCCCACGTTGATTGGAGAGGTGAACGAGTGCTAGCAAGGATAGTGGACTCCGAAGGGGGTGGATTGTGAGATCTCACATCAGTTAGGGAGAAGAACAAAGTATTCTTTATGAAGGTGTAGAAACCTCCCCTTAGGAGATCCGTTTTAAAAACCTTAAGGGAAGCGCTCGAAAAGAGGCTGTCCAAAGAGGACAATATCTGCTAGCAATGGGCTTGGGCTTGGGCTTGGGCTTGGGCTTGGGCTGTTACAAATGGTATCAGAGGACGATGTGCCAACAAGGAGATTGAACCCCAAAGGAGGGTGGACACTAGGCGATGTGCCAGCACTGACGTTGGGCCCCGAAGGGGGGTCGATTAGGGGGTCCCACATCAATTGGAGAGGGGAACGAGGACGTTGGGCCCCGAAGGGGGGTCGATTAGGGGATCTTACATCAATTGGAGAGGGGAACGAGGACGCTGGGCCCCGAAGGGGGGTCGATTAGGGAGTCCCACATCAATTGGAGAGGGGAACGAGGACGCTGGGTCCCGAAGGGGGGTCGATTAGGGGGTCCCACATCAATTGGAGAGGGGAACGATGACGCTGGGCTCCAAAGGGGGTGGATTGTGAGACCTCACATTAGTTGAGGAGTATACAATTCATTCTTTATAAAGATATGGGAACCTCTCCTTAGAAAAATCCGAAAGAAAAAATCCAAAAGGACAATATGTGAGTAGCCAAGACTTTAGACCAGAGAAGGTATTTCTCAATATTGTGGCCATCATTTTAAACAACCCATCACAATATGATGCCCACTTTCTAAAAATGGGTCTCAGAAAGATTATCAAATTCTCATAAACATACACCAGATCATTACCATTTTCTTCCCATGATAAACAAAAGTTCAAATTATTCTATAACTATATATCTGCATTAAACATTCAACCCATAGATTCTCCGAACAACACAAATTTAGTTTCGCTCTCAAGAATTCAAAGGCAGAGAACTCACAGTGAGCTTTCTAACAGTGACGAAATCGATATGAAAATTCTTCCTCAACTCCAAATCCGTCAACAGCCTCTTCAAATCCGACTTCGTGACCCTACTGAGAACTCCAGCATCGTCCACCAGATGCGACTCCTTCGGCGGCCCATCATTGAGCACATCAAACTCAGACGCTACGGCAATCCCACCGGCCAACAACGGGGAGAAGTTGAGCGCCAAAGAAATCGACAGCGCCGCGAGGCCATGTTGGAGATGGGAGAGCCAAATCGAAGGAACTGGGAGAGAAGATTTGAGAGATTTGGGCGAAACAGAAATAGGTTTACAGAAACATTGAAATTTTGATCTGGATTGGGAGGAAACGGGGAAGAGATTCTTGGAAGTGGAAGGGTTAGGGTTAGGGTTGAAGAGAGGAGAGAGAGAGTGAGGAAAGAGAATGGTTTCCATAGGAATTGAAGAGATTCAGACGAAAAATGGAGACGAAAATCTGTGAGTTCCATAAGAAATTGAGTGGTAGGGACGAACACTGTTACAGATGGATAAGAGTTCATGGGAGCCATGGAAAAGTAGAGGACGTTTTTGGCGCTCAACGGCATCCTGTCAGCAACAGTTCACATTTTACATCATGATATCTGTTCTTCTAATTCTTTTTCTTTGTTTTTTAGTTTGTTGAAAAAAAAAAATCTACCGAAAAGAATCGATTAGGGTCAAGGGTGTACATTGAACTCGAGAACCTGAAGCGACCCAAGGTTGGGTTAGATGAAATTTCAAGTTGGGTTCCGTTGGTTTTTTAGGACCCGATTTGGTTTGGATAGGGTTCGAATTCTGTGTGCAAAGGACCGAGTCAACCCGACCCAACTCGAGAACCAATTAGGATCAAGGGTGTACATTGAACTAGAGAACCTGAAGCAACCCAGGGTTGGGTTAGATGAAATTTCAAGTTGGGTTCCGTTGGTTTTTTAGGACCCGATCTGGTTTGGATTAGGTACGAGTTCTGTGTGCAAAGGACCGAGTCAACCCGACCCAACTCGAGAACCGATTAGGATCAAGGGTGTACATTGAACTCGAGAACCTAAAGCGACCCAAGGTTGGGTTAGATGAAATTTCAAGTTGGGTTCCGTTGGTTTTTTAGGACCCGATCTGGTTTGGATTGGGTACGAGTTCTATGTGCAAAGGACCGAGTCAACCCGACCCAACTTGAGAACCGATTAGGATCAAGGGTGTACATTGAACTCGAGAACCTAAAGCGACCCAAGGTTGGGTTAGATGAAATTTCAAGTTGGGTTCCGTTGGTTTTTTAAGACCCGATCTGGTTTGGATTGGGTACGAGTTCTGTGTGCAAAGGACCGAGTCAACCCGACCCAACTTGAGAACCGATTAGGATCAAGGGTGTACATTGAACTCGAGAACCTAAAGCGACCCAAGGTTGGGTTAGATGAAATTTCAAGTTGGGTTCCGTTTGTTTTTTAGGACCCGATCTGGTTTGGATTGGGTACGAGTTTAGTGTGCAAAGGACAAAGTCAACCCGACCCAACTCGCGTGTTCTTCTTTGGTTCTTCCTCAGCTAGTGACCCACTACTCAGCATAGTAGGCATTGTAAAGTGTTCGACTTGATTATGTACTCATGTTCCTCCATGCTCCTCTGACATGACGTCACAACTGATGACGGAGAGCTCACACTAGTACTGAGTACACAATACTTGATACGAATCCAACAACTGATCATTTGCATGTACCCGAATAAGCAATTACAAGAAGCAATGCAAAGAAGATTTAAATATCAAATAAAAAAAAAGTATAGAGTGACAATAAATATCACTTGACATTGGAAAGTGACAGGAAGACTTTATATCTTTGGTAGTTGAACCAATATGTAAGACTATTTATGTCATTTCTTATTTTCTTCTATTTGTATTTAATAGTTTTTATTTATAGTCGGTAGTGAGGTACAGTAATATTAAGTTTGAAATCACAGTGGAATACAAAAACGTTGTGTTTGAAACCTTTTGTGTGTTGCTCTAAGTTTAATGTAAAACCGATTCATTGGATTAGTCTTGATCAAGCTAATTCTGGAGTGAATCGTCTTGGAATCTAAGAGTGACCATCATAGATTCCAAATTAGTTATTCAATTAGTTAAGTTAGCTTTCTTTGTGAAAGTTGGTAAGGATACTGAAAAGACCTCTAGCTGCTTTACAAAAATACAGCATTGTTGGCGCTTTATCAGTACTTGTGCCCTTCCGGCTCTTTGTACGACGTACTTCTTCGTTCTTCTTCCTTCCTTTGCACATCATCGCATTGCACACCGAGTACACAATTGCCTCGCCTCACGACTCGGTAATCGATTTTGCATCTTCTTCGTTCTTCCTTCCTTTGACTTCCACAATGCTCCTCCTTGCAGGCTTGCAGACCAGACGCACAGGCATAGTCGCACTCCTTGCAGGTTCACAGAAGTACAATCGCACTCGATGACTCGCTGACTCGGTCGGTACCTCGTATCTTCATTTTTTTAGCAAGAAACAGTGTGACAGATAAGAGATTCAAAACTACTTTCGATATCGATATTTCAATTTTCATCCTGCACGAAAAACGATATTTCAATCTCAACCTGTCATTGGATCAAGATTTCAATCTCGAAAATATATAATAATATATGTATATATAGCAAGTAAGGACAAGTTCAATCATTTTTCTCTCTCCCTCACTCCAAGGCTCGAGGATTATCGCCATTCACCCATCCCCCACAACCCAACAAACCACGGATATTGTCCACTTTGGCCTGTTACGTATCGCCATCAGCGTCACGATTTTAAAACGCGTCTAAGCGAGAGATTTCCACACCCTTACAAGAGATGTTTCGTTCTATGTCAAACCAATGTGGAGTCTCACAATCCACTACCACTAGAGGCCAGCATTCTCGCTGGCACACCCCAATGTTTGACTCTAGTACCATTTGTGACAGCCCAAGTCAACAGCAAGCATATATTGTTTGCTTTAGCCCGTTACATATCGTCGTCAGCCTCACGATTTTAAAACGCGTCTACTAGAGAGAGATTTTCACGCCCTTATAAGAGATGCTTCATTCCCCTCTCCAACCAATGTAGGATCTCACAATCCACTGTCACTAGAGGCTTGCGTTCTCACTGGCACACCACCCAGTGTCTAACTCTAATACCATTTGTAACAACCCAAGCCCACTCCTAACAAATATTGTCCATTTTAGCCCATTACCTATCGTTGTCAGCCTCATGATTTTAAAACATGTCTACTAGCGATAGATTTCCACACCCTTATAAGACATGTTTTGTTCCCTCTCCAACCGACGTGGGGATCCCACAATCCACTCCCACTAGGGGCCAACATTCTCGTTAGCACACCGCCCAGTATCTTGCTCTAATACAATTTGTAACACCTCGAGCCCACCGCTAACAAATATTGTCTATTTTAGCCTGTTACATATCATCGTCAGCCTCATAATTTTAAAACGCATCTATTAGAAGAGAGGTTTCGTTCCCTTCTCTAACCGACGTGGGATCTCACAGTCACACATCTTATTTCAATCAACTACTGTACCCATCCAAATTTTCAATTCTTCAAAAACGGAACCCAATCCAAATCGAAAAAATCTAACCCAATGGAACGTTTATGATTGGATTGAAGTAGTGCGAGTCGACCAAGCTGAGGAACGGATATAATTATTAAAAATAGTAAAAGAAAAAAATGTTGATATCCCAAGTCTTTTGGGTTTAGGCATCTCTCGTGGGACCCGGCACCCTTTCCTCACCCCGTTGGCACTCTCTTCACCATATCCCATAACGCCCTCACCATTATTAATACCTTCTTCTCCTCACCTCCTTCATTATTTCCCCAATCCAAACACAAAAACACACCCAATTATGATCAATTTGTACAGAAAAAGCCTCTACTCTTTCATGTCCTTCGCCGACACCTTCTCTCCCAAATCCGCCCCCTCCGCCGCCGCCGCCGCCGCCGAACATCCCCTTCTCGGGTTGGGCTTGATTTCCGACGACAATCTCACCCAATTCAAATCCCCCAATATTCTCGAATCCTCCTCTGTTTTGAAGCCTCTCTGTTCCTCGCCGGCGACCCCACGACAGGATCCCGGCGGAGTTGGTTTCCTCGACGCCGTTGGCGGTGGCGTTGATGGGTTGATGTCGTGTACCGAGAGCCTCGGATTTGAAAGCTCCGATGAACGATTGGTTAATGATGAGATGATGGGTGTGGAAAATGGGGGAGATAGTGGTGGTGGGTGTACGGTTCGGGTGCGGCGGAGGAGGGTGGTGGTGAGGAGGTTTCCGCCGCCGTTGACGTCGTTGAATCAACATGGTCATCCTAATTTTTATCTCCGGTCGGTTAGGAAGGATGGGAGGTTGGAACTGACTGAGGTGAAGATCGAACGGACGGAGATTCTTCGCGCGTGTCGCGAAGATGGACGGTTGAGATTGCATCTTATTAAGGACGAGGACGAGGAAGAGGAGGATAGGATTGAAGAGGAAGAGGTAGAAGAAGATGGGTTTGTGAAAGAAGGGCAGGTGGAATTCCGGCGGTGTGTTGAGGTGGTGAACCACCAGCGCCGCCGTGAGCACCACCGTGGCCACCACCACCGGAATTTGGATGTGTGGAGGCAGCACTGCGTGACAACGAGTTAAGATTTTTATTTTTTTTTTTTTTTATTTTATTAAAATTCAGTCGGTAGAAATTTAATGAAGCGGTGGGTGTGCATAAAATTGAGATAATCTTATTATTATTATTATTATTATTTGAATTTCTGGGGAGTGTCAATTTATTTATTTATTTTTAAAAAAAAGTAATTTTTGAAATGGAATATTCTGGAATGCAATTTCCAAGGAAAAGATCCACTTACATTTAATTATTTTATGTTATTTATTTATTTATTATTATTATTATTTAAAAAATAAAACTTTAATTTATATATTCTTAGTTTTATAATAATAACCTATCATGAATGAAGAGTAAAAGAAGTGTTTTTGAGAAGACTTTGTACCACTTATCGGAGGTGATAAACGATAATCGATCGAGAGATTCTCGTGAAGTTTTAGAGCAATCAGACGCTAAACAATAAAGTAGAGGAGTATGAGGAAGCTAGCCTCTCATAACGTATGAGGAGAATGTGTGAAGAGATATAAGACCTAGAACTTTAGAACATTGGTTGGTTAGTAGTTGCGTTCTTACGAAGTGCGTCGAGGCAGGTGATATATTAATTAACTTTTAACCAAAAATTAGGGTAAAAACATTTAAAGTTCAAATTACCACTCACTCATGCATATTGACAATGATATTTGGTCCATTTTAGATAAAAGTTACTTGAGTTGAAAAATTACGATTTGATAGTTTATAATAAAAATAAATAAAAACTTCGACAGCAGGGTTCGAATCTGCGCGGGTGAAACCCAACTTCGACAGCAGGGTTCGAATCTGCGCGGGTGAAACCCAACTTCGACAGCAGGGTTCGAATCTGCGCGGGTGAAACCCAACTTCGACAGCAGGGTTCAAATCTGCGCGAGTGAAACCCAACAGATTTCGAGTCTATCTCCTTAACCACTCGAACATATCGACAATGACATTTGGTCAATTTTAGGTAAAAGTTACTCGAGTTGAAAAATAACTACTTAATTCTTCTTTGATGGTTTCTAATAAAAGTAAATTAAAACGTCAACAGCACGGGTGAAACCAAACAAAAGTAATTAAAATTGTAGACAATAAGGTTCGAACCTACGCAGGTGAAAGCCAACAGATTTCAAGTCTGTCTCCTTAACCAGTTGAATATATCGACAATGATATTTAGTCAATTTTAGATAAAAGTTACTCGTTTTGAAAATAACGACTTAATTCTGCTTTGATAGTTTCTAATAAAAGTAAATTAAAACGTGTAAGGTTCAAACCTGCACGGGTGAAACCCAACAGATTTCAAGTCTGTCTCCTTAACCACTCAGACATATCGACAATAATATTTGGTCAATTTTAGGTAAAAGTTACTCGAGTGGTAAAAGTTACTTGAGTTGAAAAATAACTACCTAATTCTTCTTTGATGGTTTTTAATAAAAGTAAATTAAAACGTCAACAGCAAGGTTTGAACCTGCGCAGGTCAAACCAACAAATTTCAAGTCTGTCTCCTTAACCACTCGGACATATCAACAATGACATTTGGACAATTTTAGATAAAAATAACTCGAGTTTCAAATAACGACTCAATTCATGTTCAAACCTGCGTGGGTTTCTCGGACATATCGACAATTATTTTTGGTAAAAGTTACTCGAGTTGAAAATTAACGACTCAATTTTGCTTTGATAGTTTCTAATAAAAGTAAATTAAAAGACAATAAGGTTTGAACCTTACGCGGGTGAAACCCAACAGATTTCAAGTTTGTCTCCTTAACCACTCGGACATATCGACAATGATTTTTGGTCAATTTTAGATAAAAGTTACTCGAGTAGAAAATAACGACTCAATTCTGCCTTGATAGTTTCTAATAAAAGTAAATTAAAACTGTCGACAATAAGGTTCAAACCGGTGAAACCCAACAGATTTCAAGTCTATCTACTTAACCACGCGGGTGAAACCCAATAGATTTCAAGTCTGTCTCCTTAACCACTCGGACATATCGACAATTATTTTTGATCAATTTTAGATAAAAGTAACTCGAGTTGAAAATTAACGACTCAATTCTGCTTTGATCGTTTCTAATAAAACTAAATTAAAACGTCGAGCAGGGTACAAACCTGCGCGGAAGAAACCCAACAGATTTCGAGTTTGTCACCTTAACCACTCGGACATATCGACAATGATATTTGGTCAATTTTAGGTAAAAGTTGCTCGAGTTGAAAAATAACTACTCAATTCTCCTTTGATGGTTTCCAATACAAGTAAATTAAAACGTCGACAGCAGGGTTCAAACCTGTGCGGGTGAAACCCAATAGATTTCGAGTCTGTCTCCTTAACCACTCGGACATATCGACAATGATATTTGGTCAATTTTAGATAAAAGTTACTCGAGTTGAAAATAACGACTCAATTCTGCCTTGATAGTTTGTAATAAAAGTAAATTAAAACTGTCGATAATAAGGTTCAAAACTGTGCGGGTGAAACCCAACAGATTTCAAGTCTGTCTCCTTAATCACTCGAACATATCGACAATGATATTAGGTCAATCTTAGGTAAAAGTTACTCGAGTTGAAAAATAACTACTCAATTTTTCTTTGATGGTTTCTAATAAAAGTAACTTAAAACGCCGACAGTAGGGTTCGAACCTACGCGGGTGTCGAGTCTGTCTCCTTAACCACTCGGACATATCGACAATGATATTTGGTCAATATTAGGTAAAAGTCACTCGAGTTGAAAATTAACTACCCAATTCTTCTTTGATGGTTTCTAATAAAAATAAATTAAAAACAGCTTGGTTCAAAACTGCGCGGGTGAAACCCAACAGATTTCAAGTTTGTCTCCTTAACTACAAGGACATATCGACAATGATATTTGGTCAATTTCGACAAGGTTCGAACCTGTATTGGTGGAACCCAACAGATTTCAAGTCTGTCTCCTTAACCACTCGGACATATCAACAATTATTTTTGGTCAATTTTAGGTAAAAGTTACTCGAGTTGAAAATTAACGAACAGCAAGGTTCGAACCTGCGTGGGTAAAACCCAATAGATTTCAAGTCTGTCTCCTTAACCACTCGGACATATCGACAATTATTTTTGGTCAATTTTAAATAAAAGTTACTCGAGTTAAAAATTAACGACTCAATTATGCTTTGATCGTTTCTAATAAAAGTAGATTAAAACAGGGTTTGAACCTGTGGAAACCCAACAGATTTTGAGTCTGTCTCCTTAACCATTCGAACATATCTACAATGATATTTGACAATTTTAGATAAAAGTTACTCAAGTTGAAAATAACGACTCTCCTTAACCATTCGAACATATCTACAATGATATTTGACAATTTTAGATAAAAGTTACTCAAGTTGAAAATAACGACTCAATTCTGCCTTGATAGTTTCTAATAAAAGTAAATTAAAATGTGGGTAGAATGGTTTGAACTTGCGCACGGGTGAAACCCAACAGATTTCAAGTCTGTCTCCTTAACCACTCGGACATATCGACATTGTTATTTGGCAATTTTAGATAAAAGCTACTCGAGTTGAAAATAATGACTCAATGCTTTGATCGTTTCTAATAAAAGTAATTTAAAAACATGGGTAGAATGGTTTGAACTTGCACGGGAAACGCAACAGATTTCAAGTCTGTCTCCTTAACCACTCGAACATATCGACACTATTATTTGGTCAAGTTTAGATAAAGGATACTCGGGTTGAAAATAAAGACTCAATTCTACTTTGATCGTTTCAAATAAAAGTAAATTAAAACGTCGACAACAGGGTTCAAACCTGCGCACGTGAAACCCAACCGATTTCGACTCTGTCTCCTTAACCACTCGGACACATCGATAATGATATTTGGCCAGTTTTAGGTAAAAGTTACTCGAGTTGAAAAATAACTACTCAATTCTTCTTTGATGGTTTCCAATAAAAGTAAATTAAAATCGACAGTAGGGTTCGAACCTACGCAGGTGAAACTCAACAGATTTCGAGTCTGTCTTCTTAACCACTCGAACATATCGACAATGATATTTGGTCAATTTTAGATAAAAGTTACTCGAGTTGAAAATAACGACTCAATTATGACAATAAGGTTAAAGTATTATTTTTGGTTAATTTTATTTGGGTAAAAGTTACTCGAAAATAAAAAACGTAGGTAGAATGGTTTGAACTTGTGCGGGTGAAACCCAACAGATTTCAAGTCTGTCTCATTAACCACTCGAACATATCGATAATGATATTTGGTCAATTTTAGGTAAAAATTAACGACTCAATCGTTTCTAATAAAAGTAAATTAAAACGTCGACAGTAGGGTTCGAACCTACGCGGGTGAAAAACCCAACAGATTTCGAGTCTGTCTCCTTAACCACTCAAACATATCGACAATGATATTTGATCAATTTTAGGTAAAAGTTACTCGAGTTGAAAAATAACTACTCAATTCTTCTTTGATGGTTTCTAATAAAAGTATGCGCGGTGAAACCCAACAGATTTCAAGTCTGTCTCCTTAACCACTCGGACATATCGACACTATTATTTGGTCAATTTTAGATAAAAGTTACTCGAGTTGAAAATAACGACTCAATTCTGCTTTGATAGTTTCTAATAAAAGTAATTTAAAAACGTGGGCAGAATGACTTCAATTTGCGTGGGTGAAACCCAACAGATTTCAAGTCTATCTCCTTAACCACTCGGACATATCGACAATGATATTTTGTCAAATTTAGATAAAAGTTACTCGAGTTGAAAAATAACGACTCAATTTTGGCCGGGTGAAACCCAACCGAGTAAATTAAAAACGTCAACAGCAGGGTTTGAACCTGCGCGGGTGAAACCTAACAGATTTTGAGTCGTCTCCTTAACCACTCAGACATATCGACAATGATATTTTGTCAAATTTAGATAAAAATAACGACGGTTTCTAATAAAAATAAAAGTAAATTAAAACGTCGACAGGGTTCGAACCACTTGGACATATCGACAATGATTTTTAAGTTACTCCAGTTGGAAAATTACGACTCAATTCTGAAAACGATGACAATAAGGTTCGAACCTGAAACCCAACAAATTTCAAGTTTGTCTCCTTAACCATTCAAACATATCGACAATAATATTCGGTCAATTTTAGATAAAAGTTACACGTGTTGTAAAATTACGACTCAATTCTACTTGGGTAGTTTCTAATAAATATAAATTATAAGTTCAACGGTCTTTAACCACCCAAACATATCAACATTGATAAAAAAAATTATGTTTTTATTAAATAAATCAATTATATTTAATTAAGTAAATAAACGAATAAATAAGTCACTATTAAATTATAAATTTAGTTCATATGATAAAAAATTTCAAACTCCGACAATAGGATCGGAACCTAACGATGCCCAACAGATTCCGAGTTTGTCTCCTTAACCACTCGGGCATATCAACATTTATAAAATGAAGACATAGTTTGATCTTTCTAAGTAAGCAAGCCTAACTCTCATGATTTGACATGTATTATTTAAAAACGTCAAGGTTCAAACCTATGCAGGTAATACGCAACAGATTTCAAGTCTGTCTCTTTAACCACTCAAACATATCGACATTAATAAAAATATATTTTTTTATATGAAATAAATTAATTATATTTAATTAAGTAAATAAACAAATAAATATGCCACTAGCATAAAAAAAAAAACATCCAACATATCTCTCTAACCACTCGAACATATCGACATTTATAAAACGAGGACTTAGTTTGACCTATCAAAGTAAGCAAACATAACACGAGTAATACTCAATAGATTTCAGGTTTGTCTCCTTAACCAGTCTACTCGATCAATCTCACCATTTGCACATTCGTCCAAAAAAGAATCGAGACTGTCGTAACGACAAACAATCGGTTACTAATTAGTCAACGATCACGATCTAATTAATTTCTGTAAATAATAATAATAATAATTATTATTATTATTATTCAACTTCTCTTAATCTACCGACGAAAATTAAATTCATTATGTCACTGGCTTTAAGTCATTGCGCACACATTTATATAAATAACCCGAAACTTCCCAAATTACCCCCAATCAACTCGTACCGAAAATATATATATATATATATATAAAAGTAATAATCATGGTAAGTTGTTAGGTACTTATAACATTCCAAAAAAGAGGGATCAAAATTGACTTAAATTAATTATATTATTTTTATTGGAACCTTAAAATTGGCAACAAAATCAGCCCCATTTTTTTTTATTCACCATTCATTTTCATTTTAAATTACCTTCTAAATATATTGCTTTCTTTTTTACGAATTTCTCATTTTTCGAGAACGAACAAGTCGGTAATTACTGTAGCTCAGCTGTAATTGACATCTACTGTTTTTCTCTCGTGGTTTGAAGTTTAAATTTGTGTACTCGTCAGGAGTCGTTTTGATTATTATTTTAATTATCCATTGGTTTAATGGCTCGTGTTGTAGCTGAGAATAGAATAAAATAAAATAAATTATTTGATCTAATTTTAAAATTATTTCTATATCAAATAATGTTTTTTAAAAAAATATCACTAATTATTTATATATAAATATAAATACGTGTATTTAGTAAAAAATTAATTATTAATTGAAATAATTTTGTACATTTTTGTATTTATTGAATTTAAAACCAATATGTGAGATCAACGTCTCAGTTGAGTAGAAGAATAAAATATTCTTTGTAAGGACGTAGAAACCTTTCTCTAGTAGACGTGTTTTAAAAACCTTGAGGGAAAGGTGAAAGAGGACAATATATGCTAGCGCTGGACTTGAGTTGTTACAAATGGTATCGGAGTCATACCCAGTAAGGACGCTGCCCCAAAGGAGGTGGACACCGACAGTGTGTTAGCGAAGACGATGAGCCCCGAATGAGGGTGGATTGTGATATCTCACATTGCCAGCAAAGACACTGGGTGTCTCAATTGCAGTTTAAGGTTTCAATGTGTCGTGGGTATATGCTCATGGGTGACATGCCTTGGACAAGCATGACCGTGACATCGGGCCCTGAAGTAGGGTGGATTGTGATATTCCACATTGCCAACAAGGATGTTAGGCCCCGAATGAGGGTGAATTGTGATATCCCATCTTGCCAGCAAGGTTGCTAGGTCCTGAACCTCGCTAGGTCCTGAATGAGGGTGAATTCTGATATTCCACATTGCCAGTAAGGACGATAGACCCCGAATGAGGGTGAATTGTGATATCCCACCTTGCTAGCAAGGTCACTAAGTCTCGAATGAGGGTGGATTGTGATATCTCACATTGCCACGCTAGGCCCGGAATGAGGGTGGATTGTGATATCCCTCATTGCCAGCAAAGACGCTAGGTACCGAATGAGGGTGGATTGTGATATCCCACATTGCCAACAAGGACGTTGACCCCGAATGAGGGTGGATTGTGATATCCCACATCGTCAACAAAGACACTGAGTCCCGAATGAGGGTAGATTGTGATATCCCACATCGTCAGCAAGAATGTCAGACCCTGAAGGAGGTAGACACCGGGTGTGCCAGCAAGGACGCTAGGCCCCGAAGAAGTTCGAATTATGAAAACAATATCGATCCGAGAGTAGAACGAGTCTGAAAACAAAAAAATAATAATTTTTTAATCTAAAAGAAATATTGAATTAAAAACCTGAAGGATATTTCTCTCTCTCTCTCCTCTGCCGCATTTTGAAGGTTTGAGAGAAGAAGTCGCTCTACAGGCCATTTCACCATCTCTACCTCTTCGGAGAACCTCCATGGCCGAAACTCACGCACCTCATCTCCTCGAACACGATCAACAATTAATCAAATCAAAATCTATTCCCCATTCGCATTGCTCCATTTTTAGGCCGCTCTAAACATCCCACCACGATACCCCCATTTCCTTCTTCTTACCTCCCAAACGAGCGTTTCTGTGTCCATTCATACACCAAAACAATTTACCCTTCTTTAGTGGAGCCTCTTCGGAAGGGTATCCCCTAGTTGGACCTTCCTTTTCTGTCGTGTTTTTTTATAGATCTCTTGTCTCTGTTTCTCTCTGTTTCAGAGTTTTCGCCATGGAGAATGATGCAACTCGCAAAGCTTGTGATCTAAGGTATATGCCCGTTTCATTTTCAGATGTTCTTATGCTCTGTTGATGATTTGGGGATTTGTTTTTTTGGATTTTGGTTTCTGGGTGTTTGTTTTTTTTATCATTTCTTGAGGAATGTTGCATCCCCTTTTGGATTCATGATCACTGTCTGGTTTCTTTTTGTTCGTTTTTTGTTTGGTTCTTTTGGGGATTTCCCTATTCCCATGTTTGTTTATGAGGAAGGAAGCTAAGAACAATGTAATGATCTGTTTTTGTTTTGATATATTTGATCACTTGAGATTTGAGAATGAGTATGTTGAGGTATGTTCTTTCAATGATGTGTCTGTTAAAAGTTAAGAATGATTAGTTGAATTTGAAACAATTATGTTCAGAAAACATCTTAAAATAGTTAGAACGCTAAGGGATGTCCCTCAAATTCAAGAACACAAAAGCGATACTAAACTGAGTGTGTGGTCGTAGTCATAATCATAATCACTCTTTTGGAGATGTTTTGGAGGGGGGTTCTTGAAGGTTCTGGGTTCTAGGCTTGAACGGAAATCCTTGATGTCTCGTAGAATTGATGTCGAGGTAGTCGAAGTTGGGGTGGGGCTAGATTCGTCGAAATAAGTAAAAGAGTCCTCAAATTCAAGAATACGAAAGCAATACTAGACTGAGTATGTGGTGATTGGGATGTTTGAAGGGGAATTCTTGAAGGTTTTGGGTTCTAGCCTTGAACGAAAATCATTGATGTCTCGTAGAAATGATGTCGAGGTAGTCGAAGTTGAGGTGGGGTCAAACTCGTCGAAATAAGTAAAAGAGTCCTCAAGTTCAAGAATTATAAAGCAATACAAAATTGAGTCTGTGGCCATATCATAATCGTAATCACTCCTTTTGGGATGTTTGGAGGGGAGTTCTTGAAGGTTCTGGGTTCTAGCCCTGAACGAAAATCCTTGATGTCTCGTAGAATTGATGTCGAGTTAGTCGAAGTTGGGGTGGGGCTAGATTCGTCGAAATAAGTAAAAGAGTCGTTCTTCGTATTTCAATATCAGTAGCGTTTCCATAGGGACTTTAAAAACTTCTTGCAACATTAACACATTCTGTTGGTTTATAGGGACAACAATAGGGGTTTGGGAGAAGTAGCAAAAAAGCCTCCCCTCTACATGGCTACTTATGGGAAGCATAAAATGCGAAGCAATATCTTCTCGTCTGCTTCGGCTCGAGGTGATTATCCATTCGTTTTTCGGTTTCGTATACTTCTATAACAACATCATTTAGCCTGATGAATTCTGGCTTTCCCCGTGCCGTGTTCTATAGACTTGAGGTGTTTCGACTTCGAAATCGAGCAACGTGATGTGTTATCTCCTAGAGGAGTTTTGGAAGCAAGCTTACAAAGTTCGGAATTCGATCCTGATTCGTTGAATGAAAGTAACCAAGAATCAGAGAATCAAGCTTCACAATCAACAGCTCTTTCTCACTGGAAAAAGTTCTTTAGTTCATGGAAGAAGAAATCATTCAGACGTTTAGCCTCTTTTCCTCCTCTTGGGGTGCTGAAGATGTCGAGAAGAGAGAGCAAGACCGGGAGAGAGAATCCAGGGCTAAGTGACTTGTTCAAGTTCAAGTCGTCGTTGAGAAACTTCACGTTCCCCGAACTCCAAACCGCAACCAACAAGTTTAGCCATGGTTCGTTGCTATTCATCATGATTCATATACTTCTATACTAACTTTGATGTCAGCTCAGTTTATCAGTTCATGGATTGTTTTCGTTCGTTTTTTAAGACAATATGATCGGGAAAGGCGGCTACGCCGAGGTTTACAAAGGGCGTTTACAAGACGGGCAGCTGATAGCAGTGAAGATGCTGACTAAAGGAACAACAGATGAGAGAGCTGCTTGCTTCTTGTCTGAGCTTGGCATCATTGTTCATATTGATCATCCTAACACTGCTAAATTGATTGGTTGTAGCATAGACGGAGGCATGCACCTTGTGTTCAAGTTGTCTCCAAATGGAAGTTTAGGATCTTTTCTTCGTGGTGATTCCTTTAACCTTATTGAATTGTTCTTTGATTTTTAGAGTTCTTGTTCATCCCTTTGTTCATCGTTTTCCAGGTCCAAATGCAAGCAAACTCGACTGGTGTAAACGATACAAGATCGCTCTTGGTATAGCCGATGGTCTTTTGTATCTCCATGATAATTGTCAGAGGCGTATCATTCATCGAGATATCAAGGCCGATAATGTTTTGCTTACGGAAGATTTCGAACCTCAGGTAGCTTTCATGTTCTAAATAGTTGTTACATATTGAATCTTTACTGATCTTACATCGGTTGGAGAGGAGAACGATGCATTCCTCGTAAGGGTGTTGAAACCTCTCTCTAGCGGATGTGTTTTAAAGTTGTGAGACTGACGGTGATCTGTAATGGGCCAAAATGGACAATATCTGCCAGCGGTGGGCTTAGAATGTTACAAATGGTATCAGAGCTAGACACCGGATAGTGTGCCAGCGAGGACACTAGCCCCCAAGTGGGGTGGATTGTGATATCCCACATTGGTTGGAGAAGGGAACGAAGCATTCCTTATCCAAAACCTCTCCCTAGTGGACGCATTTTAAAACCTTGAGGGGAAGTTCGGAAGGAAAAGTCTAAAGAGGAAAATACCTACTAATGATGGACTTGGACTGTTACAAATGGTATTAGAGCTAGACACTGGATGATGTGCCAGCGAGGACGTTGGCCCCCAAGGGGGTGGACTGTGAGATCCCACATCAATTGGAGAGGGGAATGAATCATTCCTTGTAAGGGTGTGGAAACCTCTCCCTAGTGGACGCGTTTTAAAATCTTGAGGAGGAGTTCGGAAGGAAAAGCCCAAAGAGGACAATATCTACTAGTGGTGGACTTAGGCTGTTATAAATGGTATCAGAACTAGACATCAAGCGGTATGCCAGTGAAGACACAGATCCCATATCGATTGGAGAGGGGAACAGAGCATTCCTTATAAGGGTGTGGAAACCTCTCCCTAGTGGACGAGTTTTAAAATCTTGAGGGGAAGTCTGGAAGGAAAAGTCCAAAGAAGACATTATCTGCTAGCGGTGGACTTGGGATGTTACAAATAGTATCAGAGCTAGACATCGAGCGATGTGCCAGTGTAACGACCAAGATCCACCGCTAGCAGATATTGTCCTCTTTGGGCTTCTCCTCAAGGCTTTAAAACGTGTCTGCTAGGGGAAAGTTTCCACGCCCTTATAAAGGGTGTTTCGTTATGTGCCAATGTAACGACCAAGATCCACCGCTAGTAGATATTGTCCTATTTGGCTTCCCCTCAAGGCTTTAAAACGTGTCTGCTAGGGGAAGGTTTCCACGCTCTTATAAAGGGTGTTTTGTTCTCCTCCCCAACCAATGTGGGACATCACAATCCACCCCCCTTCGGGCCCAGCGTCCTCGCTGGCACTCGTTCCTTTCTCCAATCAATGTGGGACCGCCACCAAATCCACCCCCCTTTGTGGCCCAGCGTCCTTATCACAGTTAGCCAGAATGTTGACCCCCCAAGGGGGTGGATTGTGAGATCCCACGTTGGTTAGAGAGGGGAACGGAGTAATTCTTATAAAAGTGTGGAAACCTCTCCCTAATGGACGCGTTTTAAAACGGTGAGGCTGACAGCAATTCGTAACGGTTCAAAGCGGACAATATCTACTAGAGGTGGGCTTGACCTCTTTGTTTTAATACTGTTATGTCAACACTTGTACAAAGCTAGAGGGAAGAAAAAAATATTGGTCCTTCGTGGTTCATCGAACTCTTCGTTTTACGGAAAAATGTCGAGGAAAACTTTATTTATATTCTATCTTATTTCATGATTGAGATCCTTCTAAACTCGAATCTATGCAGATTTGTGATTTTGGGCTTGCGAAGTGGCTACCCAAACAGTGGACTCACTACAGCGTGTCAAAATTCGAGGGCACGTTCGGGTCAGTAGACGCCTACATTTTTCTCCTCGACGTTACTCGTTTTTGGGTCGTTACATTTCTCATCTCTTCAATGCAGATACTTTGCTCCGGAATATTTCATGCATGGAATAGTTGATGAGAAGACTGATATTTATTCTTTAGGTGTTCTGTTGTTGGAGCTCATAACCGGTCGTCAAGCTTTGGACGAATTACGTCAAAGCCTCGTATTATGGGTAACGATAACATTTGAACGAACGAACTCTACAAGTGCCTAGTTCATTCTACACACCACCATTAAAAAATTTCTTTATTTTAGGCAAAGCCTCTACTAGATAGCAACAATCACGAGGAGCTCATCGATCCCTGTCTTAGTAAAAGATACGATCTCGAAGAGATGGAACGAGTGATTTTGACTGCTTCTTTGTGCATCGAGCAGTCTCCTATTCTCCGACCTCGAATGAGTCAGGCAAGTAGGAAACTACTACATGTCATCTTCTCTTCATTGAACATGTAATGGAACGGAACACTCTGATTAATTACAGGTCTACGTCCTACTAAGAGGCGACCAATACGTAGTGGAGTGTGAAAAGAACACCAGGGCGACACTGCAACGAACGTACTCGGAAGAGCTGTTCGATGCACAAGAATACAACCAAACTAGATACCTAAGGGATCTTAAAAAACACAGGCAGCTTGCTCTTGGGTGTTGAAAGTATTCACCTTCACCTAAAGGAATGTTAACACATGAGCTTTGGCCCTTAATCCCTATATTTGTACTACATTCTTCAATGAGGATTCAAATACACCTAAGCTTTGACCCGACCCGATAACCCTCGTAAGCTTTTGAAAATTACGTTAATACCCTTTATTTTTTTGAAAAGTTT
The DNA here is from genome assembly GCF_002738365.1 of Cucurbita moschata. NCBI lineage: Eukaryota > Viridiplantae > Streptophyta > Magnoliopsida > Cucurbitales > Cucurbitaceae > Cucurbita > Cucurbita moschata. The sequence goes on along the minus strand of NW_019268522.1, from coordinate 1,632,378 downwards.
CTAAATTATCATTGTTGTTAGAGGGTGAACGGAATGTCCACGTTGCTGTTAGAGAGTGGACAGAACAACATAGAAAAAGAAAGCGTAGAAAATTTGGAAGAAAAGATGTTTCGTTGTTTCCGAGAAGGATTAGGTCAAAAAAAGAAGAGGGGTAGCTCGTTTCTTCTTTTTGTTCTTGGAAATTTTATGACGCACTGTATCTATGCTTGTAATTGATAGATGAAAATTTTATGACGCTATGTATTTACGCTCTATCTGTTATTGAGAGTGATAAAACTTTGATAAAACCAAGTTTTTAAGTAGATAAGATTGTTTTTCTCGATTTGTGATCAATGAAATCAGAACATTCTAAATTTTATAAGAAAAAACCCGAGATGAAAGTATAATTTTTTTTTTTAGTTCAACCATGTAAGAATCAAAGTGCCAATGTTTAAAAGTGGTGATCAGTGTCTTATTTTTCGATACATGACTTTAGATATTTCATTATTTTTTAAAATAAAAGTGAACGTAAATCCTCGAAGGTGCCATAGAGACTTCCCGAACATCCATCCATCCGAGTTCTATCGAGACATTGGCCTTCTCGTGCCCATGTCGTGTCATTTACAAATACCGTGCCCGATGATGGGTGTATGTAGCAACCTCCAAACACGTGGGCTGGGGCGCAATACCGGCACACCCGTGCCGCCCGGTACTGTCCTTAAAAAACCAATTTCAATGAAAGTCACCCGAAACACTCGTCTCGTCACACTCACTCACACTGTGATGTCACAAATGTGCCACAGGGTAGCTCACTCAAACCACATCCCACGGTCCCATATTTGAGTTCTAAAGTCAAAATTCAAACAAAATTTTGAAAATTTTTATTATTAATTTTTAAAAAACTTATCTTATATATAAAAAGTAATAAAGAAATCCATAAATAGTATTTGGTTCGTAAGGTTGGTTTTAAAAAATTAAAAAAAAAAATTTATCAAACGGTCTTAGATATTGTTAATATAAAATTGACACGTATATAGAAGTAGTGTAACGTTCGTGTCCAAAATTACATTATGACATCAACATTTCCTTACATCCCCTGACACATGTCACGTTACCTAATTACCTGTAACTTCAAGGCTTCGGACTACAATTTAGAATCCAAATTCGGCACCTACTGGCTTCGAATTTGTACCGATAAAGATTTTGTAGTTTAAATTAATATATTTACCGTGATCAATTAAGAAGATTCTTTTGTCAACCTTTTGCATATCTTACTGTTCATCGTTTTTTTGTCCGGAAGAGAAAAATTTGATTCTCGAACAATATTTAATTTTTTTAAAATTAAAAATTTAAGAATATAAATTAATTTTAGTCCGAGTGAATGATATTTTCTATAATTTAGCGTTATTTTAAAAAATAATTTTAAAAATAACAAATTATATAGTTTTTTAATAAAATAAAATAGAGATAATGTGTGTATTTGGTAAAGCAATTAATACTCTTAAATTTCCAATATCTATATTTATTTCCAAATTAAAAAATAGTATCCAATAAACGAGTGACACGTGGAAAATGGCTAATTCAAATTAAGACTGTTCTTAAACAAGAGCCGCACCGATTCACTCTCCACTTCACTTCAAATTTGAAATTCCCGAAAAAAACCCTCCATTTTCCTATCCTCTTCTCTCCCTTCAAAACCCTATCTGACCCAGCCGCAATCCTTTCAAAATCCTTGAACAATGGCGAAGAAGAAGCCCACGCGATCGGGGAACGAGCCAAAGAAAGTTCCGGATCATCAGGAGGAGAATAGAGATTCGGAGCAACAACTACTCAAATCTGCTGTGGATGAATCTGTGGAGAAGTCTCAGTTGCAGAGCTTGAAATCGTTGAACGAGCGTCTTTTGAAGGAGACACACGAGAAGAGAAAGGAGTTTGGAGCTCTGGTTCAGGCTAAAGAGGGTTTGGAGCTTGACTTGAAGAAGAATGCGGATGAGAAGAAACAGGTAATGTGTGAGTTAAGTGTGGCGTGTGATGGTGTTTCTGGCTTAGAACTAGAGAGAAATGTTGTTCATGTTTATTTACAGACTCAAATGGAGGAAATGGGAGGGGTTATCTGTAGGTTAGTTGAGAGTGAGAGAGTGAAGAATGTTGAGATTGGGAGATTGAAAGGTGAGAACAATGGGCTTGTTTTGAAGGTTGAGGAAGAGAGGGAGAAATGGATGAAGGTTTGTTGTGAGAGGGACGGGATTAAGGCTGATTTTGATGGATTGTTTGAGGAAACAGGGGATTTGAGGAGGAAAATGGTTGAAATGGAGAAGAATGAGAGAAGGGCTTTGGAAGAGATAGAGGATTTGAAGGTGAAATGCAAGAAGTTGTCGGGTGAGAAGATGGAGAGTGAGGTTATGAATGGGAATCTGTTGAAAGAGAAGGAATTGGTTAAGAGGTTATTGGATGAATCCGGTAGGGTTATTGAAGATTTGGAGAGGAAAGTCGACTTGAAAACGAAGGAGAAAGTAGAGGTTGAGAAGGAAAAGAAAGCTTTGGAAATGGAGATTGAGAGGTTAGGGAAGGAAGTGGCTGAGTTGAACGAGAGTTCGTTCGGTCTCAAACAGGAGAAGGAAGAGAATGGTAAGGTAATTTCTGAGCTTGTGAAGAGAATTGAAGAAGCTGTGGAGAAAGAGAGTGGTCTGTTAATGGAGGTTGATGGTTTAGTGAAAGAGTTACAGAGGAAGGAGAAAGATGTAGAGATGTTAACTCAACAGAGAGATTCGGTTAATGTGAATCTGAATCGAGTTGAACAGGAGGCTCTGAGTTTACGACGCACAATTGAGATAATCACTCGTGAGAAAGCTAAAATGGAGGAGGCAAAAGTGGAAGTGGAGAATGTTGTTGTGGACTTGCAAAGAGAATCGAGTAAACTGAAAGAAGCTGTGACTTCTTTGACTGAGTCGAGGAGTGTCGAGAAAGCGAGAAATGAGGAGTTGCTATCTCAAATGGGTTGTCTTCGAAAAGCTCTAAACGGAGTTTCGTTAGAGAGGGATAAGCTTGGTTTGTTGCTCGAGGATAAGGAGAAGAGGATTGAAGAAGCCATGGTTGAGCTTGAGAAAACGAAGACGGCACGGGTGGAGTCGATGAATGTAGCGAAGGAGAGGGAGAGGCGGATCGAGGTCTTGGTTGGGGAAAGGGATCGGATGGAGAAAAGCTTGCTAGAAGCGGAGAGTAGGATCGATGAACTGAAAGGGAAGGTGAAATCAGCTGTTGATGATTCAGAGAAGGCTTTGGCATTGTTGAAGGAGACTTGTTTGAGTGTGTGTGATGGTTATGAGAAGGAGGAAGGGGAATCAAAGGCATTTGTTGAACACTTGGATGCAATCAAAGCATCTTTCATGAACAAGGAGAAGATGGTGGGAGAAATGAAGCAGAGTCTCGAGACCGCCCGAGCGGAGGAACGGAAGAAGAAGAGCTTCTTCACGTTGGTTACTGCTGCAACGACCATCTTGGCTGCTATCTCTGCTGCTTATTTTAGCAAAGGCCGAGGCTGAGACCGAGACCGAGACCGAGGCCGTGGCCGGGGCTGTGGTTTTGTAGGTTAACCATTTGGTGGATCAACGTTGAATTGCTGATTTGGTAGTTTGAATGAGAACTAATATGATGATATAATAGTATAAAGCTTTTAGTATCATTTGAAGTACTCTTTTATGCAATAGGGGAAATGGGAGATGAGCAATATTGAAAATTCAATTTGCTTTTAAGATTTAAGAGTTCTTGAAGATTTGAAAGGCTATATAAACGGACTAAATCAAATTTACAATGTAACGGTAGATTTTTTGTAATAGTTATAGAATTGATTTTCGGAAAAGAAAGGATCCTACTTTTTAAAATTATGGTAGATCCCTTCACCGTCTTTGCTAGGTTCGGTGGCCAAAGCCTAAACGATGATGGTTTCCCTCGAATCACGATGAATACTACAAGGGGACAAGATGCAATAATTTCTTAAACGAAAACTTGTTTATGAGATCGCTAGGAGAAGATGGGATCTAATAGAAAATTCATTCCCACTTTCCAATGACTCCAACTCCCTGTGAAAAACGCTATTTTTCCTACATTTCAAGATAAATTTTAGTTGATAAACGATAATGATGATAATGACGACAATCCCAACTCCTTGTGAAAGACGCCATTTTTCCTACATTTCAAGGTAAATTTTAGTCAATAAACGATAATGACAACAATAATAACAGCAACCGTAATAGAGATGTCTATAGAACGGGGAACACGAAAGAAATAATAAATAAAGTGATATATATATATACACACATACATACATATATACATATAAGCAACGGGACAAGAATTTAATACTCGACCCAAACCTCGTTTAGCCAACCGGAAGAAATTTTTATTGACTACCTCTCCCATTAAATTATATTAATTTCGGAGTGTCATAAAAATTAACATTTGTGAAACAGTCCTTCAAAATAAGTCCATTTTGAATAATTTCTAAAAACAAAAGGACTAGAAAGTAAAATTTCAAAAGTTATCTTCCTCACTATTCCCACACAACCATAATGTGTTTGTGTGTGTATGCAGTAAATTATATGAGTAATAATAATTTACCATTACATGAAGCTAATATAAACTCCAACTGCACAGAGAGAATCTCTTAAGACTCAATAATTTGATACTCAGTTAAAGTCCCTGTGCTACATATGGAACTCGAGACGTCTGCAAGTGAAACTCAACCCGAACCTTAAAAATGGTAATCACAGTTAGCGATATGAGAACGATGGACCGGGAAAGGAGTATCTCGACGAAACTGGCATTATATCGCTCTCCACATTTACGTGATGCACCTGATTGTAATACGGTAGAGCATGAGCAGCATGACGCATGGGCTCAGTATCAGCGACGTAACTTCTTGAATACGTTGGAGCAGCAGCTTCATCTCTCCTTGATGGAACCAGATACGGGACGATCGATGAAAGGCCATATTGATGAGTGTAAATTGGATCATAGGCAGGTCGTTCCGAACCGCTACCAGATATTGCCCGTGATATTTGAGATCTAGAATCAATACTGTAAACTGGATAATCTTTTCCGTTAAAGTGTACGTGATCCGATCGAACCACTTCTCTCTGTGGCTGCTCTAGATGTCTTAGTTGATAGTCCCTATCATGATCTCTGTGGTATGTTTCTAAATAAGGCCGTGGCAAAGGCACAGGATCTAAATTTCTTCTTTCTACCTGAAGACCATAAGTTCGATAGTCCTTTTCGCTTACGTACAATTCGCGAGGAACTTCCTCTCTATGTCTAGGTGCCTCCTCTCGGTGTCGGTCCCGTCCATGAGATGACGATTGATCATTCCTGGCATCACCCTTGGACTTAGAATTCCTAACCCAAGTGTCTTCGACTTTCCTACGAACTTTCCTATCCCTAATTGGCACCTTTGGAAGGAACCCAATAGTAACCGAACTCGAGAGGAGTCCTACTGGACGGAAAAGAGCTGAGAGCTTCCGAACCTGAGATACGAAATCCTACAATGTAATCAAAGGAAAAATACAATAAAACAGTGCTATGAATAAGCCAAGCTAGCAGTAAGAACCTGACACATCCACCTGTTTAACAGAGAGTTCAACTTTGAACTTGTGCTTCTCAAAATAATTCTCTTGGATGGCATTCTTGAAAATGCTCTCAGGTAGTGGAAAACAATCCTTGTAAACATTGAATCGTACCTGAAATTTTAGTTTGGAATTGAAACAATATCATAATCAGATGAAAAGACTATCTTCTGAATAGTTTATATAAGTAATGAAGCTGAAACCTGAGCAGGGAAAGCTCCATTGAAAGCCTTCGGCTCGAGTTTCATGCCACCGGAAGAAGATGCCTTGTAAATCCCATACAGAAGCCTGAGATCAAAATCATAAAGGAATAGGTTTAGCCCGGGTTTGATTGCTAAGACGGTATCCTTTCTGCCAGCAGAAACGCCCATTACGTTGTAGTGAAAACAATCTGGCTTCGTTTTCGCACTGCACATGAAAATCAATCCGCCGAGATTTTCTTCGTTCTTATCTTCTATTCGACTCGTTTGAGCTCTATCCTTTTCTTTCCTTTTGTGATTCTTTAATCTCTTATCTGAAGAGCCAACCTTCTCAATATTGTTCTGTTCCTTGATGCTACTTTTGAACTCGGAATTGTTTCTATCGCTAGCAGATGTCTCTTCACCCTTCTCGATATGCTCCGCTTTTGAGATACTTTCATTAGCATTTTCCTTTTCGTCAGGCTTCACGGTATCTTCTACGTTCTTTTCATTACCTTTCCCATTTTTATTAGTCTTCATTTGGCTGCTCGCTCGAGATTTCTTTACGATTTTTCTTTTCACCTTCAAAGCTTTAGTAATCTTCTTCGTCTTTGACTCTGGTTTGCTGGAATTTTCAGTGGGATTCTGAGCTTCAAGAGTTTCTCCCACTTCTTGGGCAACAGAAACCTCTTTGTCCTTATTGGAATTCTGAGCTTCAAGAGTTTCTCCCACTGCTTGGTCTACAGAAACCTCTTCTTCCTTGTTGGAAATCGGAGCTTCGAGAGTTTCTCCCGCTTCTTGGTCGACAGAAACCTCATCGTCCTTTTTGGAATTCCGAGCTTCAGGAGTTTCTCCCACTTCTTGGGCTACATGAACCTCTTTTTCCTTTTTGTTATCTTCCTGTTCAACCTGTGCCTTTCTGGTCCTCAATGCATTGCTAGCAGGGGATTTCTTTACAATTTTTCGCTTTACCTTCAAAACTTTTACAGTTTTCGTTTTACGCGACCCTTTTGCAATGCATTTTTCATTAGACTTTCCAGCTTCAGACGTGTTACCGACTTCAGTCGCATCTTCTTTCATGTCATCTACTTGTTCTGTAGGAGCTTCTTTTCTCTTACCTTCATGTTCTGTTGATAAATTTTCTACATTTCCCTCGTCCGTCTGTACATCAGAACTACCTACGTCCTTCTCTTCGCATTCAGGCAGAGTTGACTCTGCCTCCATATTTGAATCTTGCTTCATGATCTACTCACATACACATAATGCCAGAGTCAAAACTATTGCAACACGTCGTATTCCTTTTTCAAACTCGTCATACGAAGTAGGAAGGAGATGCAAAAATCGAATGAACAGAGTCTTCAATACAAAATTAAGGGTGCAGTAATGCAGATACAACACCAGTAATGGTGAGTCTTCCATCTTCTCTTAATAATAATAATGTGAATGTCCCGGTTGGCTTTTATCAAAGGAAGGCACATTTTAGATGCTAAAGGAAAATAATCAAACAAAAACAAATGTTCACACATGATCTTAAGGAAAATAGATCAAACAAAAGCAAATAGCCAAGAACAACAAAAAGTAGCGAAGAACAAAACGATATAAAAATAGCAAAAAGAGGACACCAATTACTAGAACCAAGAATAAAGGAAAATCATATGAGGAAAAAAAAAAAAACTAATCAAAATTCTCAAAGAACTGCATTAAGCTCCAAACCTATAACTTAGACCTCTAAATTTCCAGAAGAATTTCACTACTCTTCTACGGAAAAATTCCTCTCCTCCTCATGAAAAACTACAGGTAATTGACCTAACTTACCGAGCGACAGTAGTTTGTTCTAATCCAAATTACGAATATCTAACATAAATCAATGGTATACAATTACAAAACCCTAAAATTCCGAACCAGAAGTTGCGTGCAAAGAAACACGCCAAAAGAAAACATTCACACCAAAATACATTATCGATTTCCCGCATCAAAAACACCAAACATCAGGCAATTTCTACTCCATCTCAGCTCCCTTGCTCTGTCTCGGTAACCAATCAAAGTTGGAACAATAACTAGTCGACTGAAACAAAAGAAGGTAGAGATTACCTGGAAAGCCGACGAAAATGGAGAGCAATTTGAAAGGAAACTATGAACAATATAGAAAGATAGGGCTTTGGCTTTCCTTCGATTGTTCTTATAATTAAAATAAAATCTGTGACAGAGGAGGAAGAGAATTTTTACAGTTATATTTTCCATTTTTTCAATAAATATGAAATTAAATATTGTTTTTGTCTCTCTATTTTAATTTAATTTTAATGTATGTAATTTCAATAAATCTTTAAAATAATTTTTAATTTTTTTTAATAATAATATTCATAAAAAAAACAAAAAACAAAATTTTAAGAGAGACTAAATTGTCCCGAGAAGAATTAACAATAAATTAAAGATATACACAAGTTGGGTTAAAAAAATCTTTTATCTGAAATTGGTCACTCAAGCAACCAAATAGAGTTCACAACCTAACCCTAGATTAGGTAGTCAGTTTGAATCGGGTCGAAAGTTCACAAGCTAACCCTAGATTAGATTGTCAGTTTGGATCGGGTCGAGAGTTCACAACCTAACCCTAGATTAGGTTGTCTTGTCAGTTTTTTTTTTATTATTATTTTGAAAAATAATACTTATCTACGATATATGTTACACTATTACACTAATTATCTACCGTATATGTTACACTAATAGCTAAAATCTTATAAAATTTAAATATTAAACATTATATATCACTAACCTTAGTTACAACTAATATCAGTTACAAATATCAAATATTTTTAATTTTTATAATAATTTTAAAAGTAGGATAGAGTTGAGTTGTAACGCGTTTTTTAGATTGTTCGAGTTGACCCGACCAAAATACTGTCAACCCTCAAACTGACCTAAATTTTTGGACAACCCAAACCCAAATCGAAAAAATCTAACCCAACTCAATCTTACGGTTGGGTTAGGTAGTCCAAATTGGTCGTAGGCAATCCCATGCTTTTGCTTATAGCCCTTCACAACCAACCTTGCTTTATAGCGCCCTACTGCACCTTTTGCATCTCTCTTCGTCTTATACACCCATTTAAGACCGATGGGTTTTGAGCCTTGTGGAAGTGATGTGAGCTCCCACGTTTTATTCTTCTTTATGGGGTGAATCTCCTCCGTAGCTTTTTTCCTCCACTTGGGCTCCTTATCTGCCTCCTCAAAGGTCAAGGGATCAAAACTTGCAAAGAGATAAAAATTGTTGAACTCCTCCTCGTACTCCCAATCAATTGGATAAGTCCTCACGTCATATGAACACCTCTAGTGTATGCTTATACATAATTACACACATGTACACAAACACACATGCATATATACATACATACATACATATATATATATATGCTACCCCCAATCCAAGAGTCATCTCTACGGCCTTTTTTTCTTCTTTCACGAGGATCAAAGGGAAAGGGGTAATCATTGATAGGAATCACCGAGAGAAGAAACTCAAAGGTCTTGAATTGCAACCAATCAACAATGTGAACTGTTGAGCCCTCTCCGTTAGAGGCAGAGAAACCTCCCTTTTTTCTTCTTTCATGAGGATTAAAGGGAAGTCATCTCTACTACCTTTTTTCTTCTTTCACGAGGATTAAAGGGAAAGGGATAATCATTGACGCTTTCATCCTTGGTATCCGTAGGAATCACCGAGAGAAGAAACTCAAAGGTCTTGAATTGCCACCAATCAACCATGTGAACTGTTGAACCCAACATGCATTGAATCTTTTAATTGAATTGCTCGGAGAGGTAAATTGGGGAAGAGGTATACATATACTACACGAACTACGAGGAAGTTACCTTGATATATAACACCTAAGGATGACTAAGTAAAAGCATATGATTAAAATTAGGATAAAGCAATGATGAGTAAGTGTGTCCTTTACATCTTTTTTGAAAAATTGCATCCAATCAATAGTTTCGTCAGAGTCTAAGATTTTACCCATAAAATAGAAAGTCTAATCTTCCTAAATGTTATAATAACTGATTTTGACAAAATTCCCCACCACTTAGTAAAGCCCTCTCAGTGGCAATAAATCATCATGTTCCTTCTATTGCTACAAAACACTTTGGGCTCAATCCCCACATTGCTTATCAACTGCTGATTCCCCGCTGCCATTGCCATCAATCAAAACTCTCTCTCAGACCTGTTTCTTCTTCTCCAGATTCGCCGCTACCACTCGTTGTCGCTTACGCCATGCCGGGATTTTTCCAGGGAACATCCATCTCAACAGTCTTTCCCAAGAGTAACAGCACACGAACATAAGAAGTGCCCATAACAGAAGCTTGTCCCTCAATCCCGCAGGCAATGGAACGAGTTTCAGCCAGTCATTCAGGTCTCGGAACAAATCCGAGGTAATGACGGTGAAGAAACCAACCGCAGCCAAGAGGGCGTATAAGAATGGTTTGTTTTCGGATACACTCTGGTTGAAAGGATGACCCATGTAGTTTACTGCAAAGGTGGCTACCTGAAGCATCATGCTTACCATGTACGAAACAGTGTTAACCAAGTTGGGATGAAAATCTGAGTCTGGCTCGATGCATTCGTCGGGCATGTGCTTTTCGGCTTCGTTAACTGAAGAAATCAAGAAAAAGAGGTGGATTGCAAATTGGCCTAGCAGGGAAAGGAGAACATAAGAGCAGAAGATATGTGGATGTGGCCGTTCAGCTGAAAGTGTTGGAAGGGGGCGTGCATGTGAGATGAAGAGGAAAAAGGCTGCTGTGAATACTCCACTGATTGTCGCTTGAATGTCGCCAAGCTTTACACCATCCAAATACATAACACTCAATACATAGGCTGTAGCAAGGCAGTTGAGACCGAGTATTTTAAACATCTGGAGAGTTGTCACTAGAGTACTTCGACCTTGGCGAATAATGTCGGTAGTCGGGGCAACAGAAGCATGCTTTGCTGTGAATGGCGATGCCATGGATGCATCCCCAAGCTTGACGATAGGGGCAGAGCGCCCATCACCCTCTTCGTTTAACTCATCCATCAGTTTCTTTAGCTTTTGTCTTTGCATCTCTGCTGGCGTCCTTGAACGATTACTCGCTTGCTCAGCAACGGAATCCAGTTTCGAACTAACTTTGCTTTTTGAAGAACCTTCTCCACTTGTAAGTGCTTTTCCTGATGATTCGGATGAAGGCTTAGATTTCTTCGACTTTGCAGACCGTCCCGAGTCATCTTTTGATGCTTCTGAAGGAGAGTTGCCAGTTTTAGGAGGGGGGACTGCGTTTAGAAGAGCAATTCCTACATGAGCCTGATAAACAAGGAAATAACAAGCGTTATATACGGAAAACATTCATCTCAAACATCATGTAAAATGTTCTAGCATAAAATCTATCTGCTAATTCACATTAGGATTGCTAAAAAATATAAGCCAATAAACATCTTAAGACAAGACCTGCTTCAAAGCTCCAACATCATTTGTTCCATCCCCGCACATCAACGTCATTCTTCCAACTGTTTTGAAAGTGGTCAATATGAGTTCTTTCTGCTCTGGAGCAACTCGAGCGAAAACCTGATAGAACAGTTCAAATGTATGGCATCAAGATGGCATCATTGCAAAAATAAACAGTATTCTTGCGAAAGAGAAAGATCGAGAACCTTAACGTATGGAATAACATCGAGCACAGTGGAGGTGCTTTGTAGCATTCCGATGCAGTCACCGCCAATACACAGATCGTATGTCTCCGATAAATTCCCCACCTCTTTCTCACTGAGCAAATATATACGAGGGAAAAGAAATCAAGTAAATGTAAACACTAACATATATAGGGAAAACAATGTAAATCAGCACGGTTGAGAAGCAAGGGGAAAAAAGTACACTCAAAATGAAAACATTAAGGACTAATAAAATTCACCTGTAGGGAACTGTCTGTAACTCATCTGGGGAGAGCCATTCATATTCCTCAGTTCCCTTCTTTGAATTGAGAATTAAAATCTGCTTTGAGGTAATATGAACTTGGCTAGCTACGTGGCATGCTGTTAAAGCTTGGTCGCCAGTAATCATTACCTGATACAACAGAAAAACATGTATTTAACACTTGCCACTTGTTTCAAATAAACAAAGATAAAAATGAGCTGCACTGAAAGAGTTTCAACTAGGAAAAGCTGCAGTTATGAAAAGAAACGGCAAAGAATAAGAAATAGATAGCAAATATGGAAAACAAATTACTAAGCAAATAGCAGAATCCTATGAGACATAACTATGCCTACTAGAATGTCGTGATAAATCAATCGAGTTTGCGTTAACTGATATAAATAGAGTGACAAAGGAGGGAAAGGTTTCAAGAATCAAAGAAAATTATAATGGCCAAGGTTAGCATCCAGATAAATTTTAAAATTTTTAATGATGTGAACTAGCAAATTGGAATTGATTCTATGTACCATTAGTTCAATTGATATGTAATCGTACACTTGGAGCAACCGTGGGTTGACTCAGATTCTATTGATGATATAAGAACAAACGTAATTGAGTATACCGAAGTTTTAAATTTTCAGATTTCAAAGATTCACAATTCTCAATTTCAAAGAATACCAAGTCAGATACTTGCACTTCAGAGTACAGAAACTAAAGAACCTAGTTCGGTTTCACAAAGAAGACTCGTTTCTTACTAAATTGACGATGAAGCTCGTATATCTCACTGACATAGTAAACCAATAAGTATTTTCTATAAGTCATAACAAAGCGGCAATAATTAGGCTTGGATAAACTGTACCAAGTCATGGGATGATCCTTTAAGCTCAGATAAGACTGTAGCCGAATCCGCTCTAATTGGACAATTGAACACCTGAAATGTAATTTATAAACATTAAACAGTAGAAAATAGGGACGAAAGAACAGAAAAAATAGCTCTCACTGCAAGCTGAATATTTAGTGAGAGTAAAAATTGGGAGAATCAATTAAGCAGGAATAAGTAAGAGTGGCGTTCAGAATGATTAACGAGACTATGATCGAATATTAAAAAAGAAATAAGAGAGATCAAGTCCCTGATTACCGCAAAACCAGCAAATATAAGGTCACTCTCCACCAAGTCCCTATCCAGGCCTCTAGCTTCACTAACCTACAATATTGGAAAGAAAAAATAGAAACCAAGGTAAATAAAGCATTCATATGATGAAACTATAGATTTATGTAATTACATTTAAATTACATAATATTGATGACAACAATGAAGAACAGAATGACAACGATGCAAGGAACATGGACACAAACATGACAAAATAAAGAAAATAAGGCATACCCTTTTCTAAGAAATTAGGTCACGTACATGTTCAATAAAATATGTTTTAATGTACTTTTCCACCTATAAATACTTCAATAAATTAAAGAATCCGACTTCCATCTTCATCTACTCGATTTTAAGCAAATTAAATATTGTTAAATAAAGTGTTCGTGGACAAAATATTATTTAACAAAATAATAAGATTAGTTTCCTTAAAAATATACATCTTTACAAAGAAAACAAACACAAAAAACAAAAAAAACTTGCATCTGAACGATGCAGAATTACTTTTACACAGATTTATCAAAAGAAATATATTTTGCATCCTTCTATGCATTACATCTTAGTTCCTTGCGTAAATAATTTTAGACTTGATTACAAAAAAAAACCTTTTTTCTTTTTCGAATATATCTTTTGAAAAGAAAAAAAAAAGGTTCCATTCATTTTTATGTTACGTGTGTTACCCCATGTGTCCCTCTTCATGTTCTAATATGGCTTATCGTGTCCAAGATTTTAAAGATATTTAAATATAGAGGTGGTAGGGATAGGACAAAGATCTTACCATCATGTCTGGAAGTGATTTGTAAGCAAGAGCAAGAACACGGGAACCTTGTCGTGTATATTTCTTGTACGTCTCAACATAAAATGAAGGTATATCAGTGAGCCTCTCTTGTATTGTTTCAGGAGCACCCTGAAATGAAGAAACCAAGTTTATTTAAACCGGGGGGTTAAATCAATTATTTGCACGACAAATAAACAAACTAGTCATAATAATGACACCCGAATCTAAATACTTATATGTATGCCCGATGTGAGCTAGATGTGTCCCTAGCATATCCTAACATGTCTGAAATTAAATAACAATAGTATATCAATGACGTTCGTTTCATCACTGTGTTCACCAAATTACATCCTTGAAGAAAATATATGGGCAGATCTTGCAAATTACGTGTAGAACACCAACACTCCATAAATAGTGTTCATACTTCAATGTAAGTGAAGAAAACTAGGAAACGAAGAATTCATATGATGTTCCACCAAAATTTATTTCACGCTAAAAAATTTGCTACTCCCCCCTCCCGTTCATCGTAGCCAATAATTGAACTTCTGCAAGTGACATTCTATAAAATTTATGGCTCAAGAGAAATAGGAGAGTTTTAATGGGTTTTAGAAGTCCGGGAAGGAGGTTTGGGGAGCAAACCTTTTCTTTCTCTCTCTATCTAAGAGATTAATAATTAATCTTTTATATTTCATTCTAACCAATTAGAACAGTTTTCTTGTAATTTTGCCCATTTTAAAATCCCTAAATTTCATCTATACAATGAAATATACAAAAAGGGAGGAGACCCTCCAAGAATAATGGGGTTACAAAAAATTCAAAATGATCTATCTGGCTTACACCAAGTAGTAGATGTATACAAAATTAGAGAATATGGATCAGTGAGGTTTCTCTCAATCTCCGAAGGATTCTACTGTTCCTTTCAAGCCACACGTTCCTTAAGAAGCTCCTAATCAAGTTGAGCCACCGGATGCTTGTCTTCATGAATGGGTGATGCAAAAGCAGGAAGTGAAGGTTGCTAGGTATACTGGTGGGGTGTAGTTTTATTTTGTCTTTGGATTGCTTTTTGCTTGGGTCATTCTTTTTCAAAACCCCTTTATTTATATTTTCATTAATTTTTATGAAAGTTAGTTTCTTATTAAAAAAAAAAAAAAAAAAAAAAATCTAGCCTCTCATTTAAAAGAAAGTTACAACATTTGGGCTGAGTTTTTTTTAATTCCCCGTTGTATACCATTCCATATTATCTATGAAAGCATGGTTTTTCATCCCAAAAGGTGGGAAAATCTTGCTTGTGAAACAAGGTAAATAAAAAATAAACAAGTCTAAGACATATGATGAACGAGAAGAAAAGACAAGCAGACCTTCACAAATGCAAAAAATTCCTCTTGAAGGCGCACAACAACTGCCATTCTCTTCAAATGTGAAGCAAAGTGGTGCCTCTGAACAATCTGAACAGCGTGGCCACTTCCCCTGAAATTATTTGAAAACAAGTTTTATAATTGAAACAAAGAAAAATGCATAGTAGATGCAGCGTTAGAGGAAGAAAGCTCAACTGGAAATTGAACACTAAGCATAACTAATGACTATATTAATTAACTAAATGTTTCACCCAAAGAGAAACGAAAAGAGCAGAAGCTGATGCACAAGACTCAAAGCAGGAGCAGAAAATTTTTCTTGATAATCAAAAATATAGTTTGAAGAATAAAGAGGAGAAGATAGGTTGCTCATGTAAAATTGAACATGTACTCAACGCGAATGGATGACTGTTCTGAAAAATCAAGGCACGGGCATAAGGCAAGAGATGAGGTGATCACACATCAAGTATGGTAAAGAACCTTATTGAGTGGTGCATAAAGATGCTTACCCCTTCTCTCTCATAACTAAGGGTAAACACACCTATAGATTTGAAGATAGAACATTGTTTCACAAAATTTTAGAAGACTCTTGGGTTGATGAGAAATATGTCGTCTTTCTTTCCAAAAAGATCTGGAACATTGATTTTGGGGGCTGAATCCTAGACTTAACTACCAACTACCTTTTCTAATACACTTATTGTTTCCTATTAAAAAGGGGGGAAAATCTCCTTGACATGACTAAAACTATACAAGACACAAAACCACTCATCGGACTCTCATCGGACTCTCTTTCCATCACTATCATGACAATGAACTAGCAGGCCTTGCCACCAAATTGATGAATGGAAAGATGGTGGAAGGGAACGATGCATAGGACATATATGCATATCCAAGGAAAAGATCATGACGATGCAAACATAACCATAAAGATATTGGTCTATTTCTAGAACACCCTTTAGCTTCTTCTGGTCCATGGTTCCTCTCTGACAAATTTGGAGTTCAATGAAGTCTCTCTCAGAATTTTAAAGATTTTAAGTACCAAGGCTACCACATCCAAGAACGTTGCTTGCTTTATACGAAGCAAATTGGTCCCAAGAGACACCACATGTGGACTTCTAGACATAACTTTATAACCCAATCTTCACTCCGAGGACACCCCAAGAAGAATCTTCTGTATCAGCACTTTTTTTATTAGAACATCAAACCATGGCCAAACGAGTAACTAGTTAAATGGTGAGAAAACACAAATTTAACATTATAACTTCGATCATATACATTGGAGATCAGATTTAAGACTTAATGAATCTTTCTGCAGTACATGTACAAGGCATACATAAATTCATATTTTGTGGGTCCTTGGTGGGGGAGCTTACTTTCTTGGAATGGCTTTCTCATCAGATTTGTAAGTCCAGTCAACTCCCTTCAGCGCAGCCTTTTCAAGAGGATCCCCCACCTACAGAAAAGTGAGAACTAATAAAGTCATGTTCACAGATGTAAATTATATATGCACATTGAACGAATTCAAAAAAAAGAAACATATTCTTGTCACCTCAGCAAATATATGAAAACCCTTCGTCTAAGTGTGCATATGAAAAAAGGACTACATACAGGTAGGACTATCCAATCCCCCGATTGGAAACTACAATTATGTGCAATGAATATAATTTATATATTCACAGAAATCATACAAATTCAATTTGCAAGAATTTTGATTAATGATATATAGTGTGCACCATCTGTATGCCACAAATTGTTTGGTTACAATTTGATGTTCCGTTAGTTACTGTGTAAGGGTGGATTAACTTAGTTCATCAGTTCTAGTAGTTCACTCGATAACCATCCAGGGTAATACAAGGGTCTCAAATGCTGTAGTGATTTGCCTAAAATATTTTCCTAAAAATTTTTCAGGCAACCTAGTGAGATTAATTTAGGTTGCTTCAGATGGCTTTGGAGGTGTTCATAGGTTGGAACAGGTGGGACTAAGGGGCTTTTTGGACCAAATATAATTTTTTTTTTTTTTTTTTTTTTTTTTTTAAAAAAAAAGGATTACTTGAAAGTTTTAATTAAATAGTTAATTTCCTTGCAAAATTATTTTATTACAATAAAGTTGACTTCTCCATTTTTAAAATGAAAATTTATTAAATATAATATTCTTGAAAATCTATTAAATGCAATTAGAAACGCAAAAATATTTGTNTTTTTTTTTTTTTTTTTTTTTTTTTTTTTACAAAAAACGGATAAGGCAGCCACTTGTTCAAATTGCAGATTTGTCCAAATCAAACAATGAGTCCTAGTTAGATGACTCAACCATGTTGAGTTGGGTTATTTAGATCATCCGTTCAAAGTTTTGTTAAAATGTAAAAAACAAATACTAATCAAAAGAAAGACTTTCTCCGTTACGAAGGGCCAAGAACAAGAGGCCACTCGAAAATAAAGGGGATGCATTTGGTCAGCGGTAGCAGGAACAGTTTCAACATTGGTGTTTCAAAAGTCTATCCAATACGTGCTGGCAAAAGACACGGTTCAGATGTCTTAGGCATTATGTATCATGAGACAAACGTCAAATCAACTACATTAATGACAACCTTTTCTAGCAGAGTTTCCCACCCTATTGAAAAGTGAAGATCACCAAATACAGTGTTCCAATGTGCGATATTTTGTAAGGTCCATATCACGCAAACTTCTCTTTTAATAGATAGAAATATCAAGAATGAAGCTAGCTTACCAACTTGTTGTCCACAAACACCAATGCATGGCAAGAAGCCAGAATTTCAACTGTGCGCAAAGGCACACTAGTCATGTCAGTTTCCAAATCCTCCTTATCATTCAATCCAACTACACCTTGAAACTCCTACAAATGCCAAGAAAGTGAAGAATAATAAATATCTTGAATAATATACACAATCGACAACTATTTTCATATTTTGAGTTTGATATGAGCAAACCATGTCATCTGATGTCAACGTTCCAGTTTTATCAAAACAACAAATATCAACCTGCACAAGAAGGAACAATACAAAAATACATTACAAATACCATCATGGAGAGATACTAATATGGTATCACAACAAAAACAGGATAAGAAGGAAGTTAAGCAACACATACTTATGTATAAAGCTCTATAAAGGTAATGCATCAAAGCCAAAACCAAAGTCAACCGACATCAGGACTACATAAAAATAATATAAGAAAACAATGAAAATTTCAAGCAGCAACAATTGTTGGTGACAGGACGTACAAATAAAGATAACCACAAACAAGTCGAAGACAAACAACCATTCAAAGGCAGTGCTAAACACCAAGGAGAATCATTAATTATAAACAAAAGAGAAGCCTTAAACCGCCTCAAAATCCAAGTCCTTGAATGGACACCGATCCAGAAATGTTTAAAGTATTAATAGATAGGCAGCGATAGAATTTTAGCAACTTAGTTATCTACGATTATGGGGCTGACATATCCTTACTCACAAATAAGATTTCTAGCTAGCTTGAACATAGCTACAAATATCCAAAGAAACTACTTCCCTTCTTTTCAATATCCAGGAGTGTCTGAGCCAGGTTACACAATATCGACAATTCTCACAAGACAACTATTTAAGCCTACTACATTTGGTTGTCACAAGGTAACTCTTAGAATATTAAATCCTAGGCAAGTGATCACCTAGCATCAACTCAGTTCCTCTAAGCCCTTTATTATTTACACGGCCCTTAATGACCACATGGCCAACCTTCATCAGTTAATATTACTCTCTCCTTATATCGACCTAGCTTGCACCAAGAACTCAAAAGTGTGCAACCATCTTATCTCTAGACTACCAAGCTACACAAAATCTGCCGTCCCTCTTCTTCCAACAGTTAGCATTAGCTGGTGCCACTACTCATCCATGCTCAATGCCATTGACCAGCTTCTTTGGAAATGTACAATCAATATTGTTTAAAACAAAAGTTGGGGGAAACATAAATTTTCAACCACATGAATAGAAACCATATAAAAATTGGAGATCATACACTTCAATGCCTCTTCTTGGTGTATGGCTTCCACCCTCTTTTTATGTTTATCATATTAACCACCCAATTTTATAGCTTTCATTAATTTTTTATTTCTAATCAAAATAGGATATTTCCAAATAAAATCTTTATAATTTTGTAATGCCGTGACAGCTGATAGAAAGTTGTCTAGCCAGTTAATGCATCAAGGGATGGACATTCGAAACATTGATGAGAATATCATGTATACGATCTGTAAAACCAAATATCAATTTCACATTGTATAATGAAGTAACGAGTTTTACTTGTACGTAACTGCAAAAACAGAGGTGAAAATTCACCAGACAGGCAAAGACAAACTACCTTTCCAGCAAATGGTATTCTGAAAGGCTCTGTACAAAATATTCCACAACGTGCCAGAGCAATTAATGATGTATTAACGGCTATTGACAGTTCCATCGGTAGTTCAGGAGGAATAACAGAAGTGATTATAAGTGAGCAACTAAGGAAAAGTTTGTACTTGCTTCTCGTGGGATCTTCCAACCCCTGCATCAAAGTAACATTTTTCACCCTATATCATTGAGATCTACAACTTAAGCAAAGAAAAGTACGTCACCTTACCTTTACAAGAACGTAACCAGCAGCTATAACCGCAAATACAACCAAGAACAAAATAAATAAGCCACTTTCCCAACTGTTAGCTGTAACCTACAATTGGAGAAAAATGTATACACATATACAATCGTATCTTGAACAAGAAGCATGGTATAAATGTCATTACAATTGCAAACCAAAGAGTGTCAAATTAGTTACCCTCTCTGTAGAAAACAAAATTGTCCGCATTAGTTTCCCTTGACTTGTTTCAAATCCAGTTCTCAAAACAACTGCTAGGCAGCCACCATCAGGGGTCCTAAGGGGAAAGGTCTGTTTCCACCCAACAAATAATAAAACTGAGAATATTCACGAGATCAAAGCTAATGCCAGAAGTTTTTCTTCAACAAAACTACCTTATCTGGCGTATGCTGCAATATTTTGGTTCCACCAAATAACATGTGACTCTTGTCTCTCTTAGCCGATAACTTCTCCTCAATTCCTCTCCCAGATACTGAAACCTGAGTGGTAAAACACAAATCTGTAAGCATTCTTGAATTGAAACTTAATGGAATTATGCCTCAAATACAACCTAGGGACCACAATTTAAAAGCTACAAACCAGCGTTTGACAGCAACCAAAAATTAATAACAGCAGTAATCAAAACCTAATGACTGCGGTAAAAATTAACCTTATAAAAAAAATAACAGCCAAGTTATTAAACCAATTACAGCAGAAAAACTTAAGACTAAAAATATGATCCACAGCAACAAGTTTGAAGGGGAAAAATAGGTAAGACACTGCATCATAGAGAAGGGGAATTTAGTTAATGTGGTCATGGAACATACATACAAAATCTTTCAAAATCCTTCTCAACCCTAATAAAGTACCCACTCCAGCAATTATTTCAATAACTCATTTGATCACGTTAATTGTATTAATAAAACTATTATATATATATATATATATATTATGGTTTAAGTAATGAAAAAGAACGCCTTGCTGAAATGCTTTCTAGTAATTTTATGTTATAACTTCGCGAAAACTTTTCAAAATTATTCAGTACATGAAATTAATTTTTGCTGGAATGCTTACTTGTAATTTTAGGTGAAAACACACAAATAGAGAAAAATAAAAAGAGAAACACCTTCCATTGTGGTGTAGACTCCCCAGTAAGAATGGCTTCATTAACAATAGCACTTCCAGCCAATATAAGCATATCAGCAGGTACAGATTTATCTTCACCACTCTGACCAGAATTACGCCCAATGGAGACAACATCGCCAGGCAAAAGCTCAGTTCCAGGTAGCTTCACCCACCTAAGTTACACTGTCACGTTTACATGTCAAAGAACCAGAGTGGCTAAAAAGTAGGAAGCATAGTCCTAGTAGAAGTGACATACTTTCCACACCGATGCACCATTAAGGTCTGAGTATCCACTCTGACACGTCTTAACTCACTTAAGGTCTTTAACCGACTTTTTGCCATTGTTGATTCAAACATGAAAAGCATAAAAAGTGTAAACAGGCTGTAATACCAATACTCATCCAAACACCATAGTCCCACACAAAAAACCTGTGGAAAGGCAAAAAAGGTACGACCGTGTGAGAAAATAATAAAGCCTCCCAAATTAAATCAGAGTGGAGGTTGAGGGGAAAAAGAAAGAGAAGGGCGAGAATTAAAATAAACACAAAAATCTCATATATAAAATAGAGTCAACCTGAAAAACAAAAAATGGTTCCATACACTGCTCTTTCATTAACTTCTGGAACGTCGGTTGTGGATACTCAAATCTGTAAAGCCAAAAACATTTCAAAAAGAGACGGAGCATTAGGCAAATTATTAAACTTACCAATTCAGTAACAAGGATCAGGTTCCACAAATCCAATTCTTCACATCCTATTGTAAACAAGACTTCAATTATTATTAGAAGTTAACTGCAGTTGGTTTATTGCATTTTTGTGGATTTGAAATTCTTAAAATTTTATATTTCAGGATATAAGTACAAAAAGAAAGAAAGGGGAAAAACAGAGCAAAACAGCCGGCTACAAAACTACTACAAATTCAGTAGTTTAGGAGTTTTTTGGAGTACTGTACAGCGGGCAACTTCCTCGTGGTGTAAAACCACAATAAACTCTTTTATGACTATAGTCATTATGAATGATTGGAATGCTCTACTTTTGTAATCAGAAGTCCAATGAAATCCAGCGACTACTCAGGGTTTTCTCTGTCTAGCATATTCCTTCTAAATGATAGCAAACATTATCTGGAGAACTCAAATCACTCAATCAAATAAGTGGGATGGTGTACGTTACATGTAGCAATGTATTGTGGAACATTATCTTTATTGCCCCATGTGACACCATTCAAGCACACAGCAGTCAATTATCAAATGCCCACGCTCAACAGATGCACAAAGTAATAATAATAAAAACGAATTGCAAAAGAAAACCCACATATTGCGTCCCCATTTATCAACGGCGGCTACAACTTTAGGCTCGGAGCCATAGCCAGTACTCTTTAGATAATAACCAAAAGTTTCTTTTGTTGGGTAAGGAAGCTTGCAGAAAGTCTCCTTTTCCTTTGAATAAATGAATCTTTGTTTTCTGAAATCAAAGTAGATCTCCTCAATATCCATTGCAGATTCAGAACCAGCCAGCTGCGAAGCAGAGAGTATAATGTGACTGATGATAAACAGAACACATACCAGAATGTTGAAAAAACAATACCAGAATCAAATGCAGGGAACTGTACACCAAATTAATAGTTTCCCCTTTTAATGAAAGAATATGCAATCCAATAAAATTGCAACGATACCAAAGAGATTAACATAACCTTTTTGCAAGGATAACATGCACAAATAAAGAAATAATTTCAATATACAATGGAAATAAAAAAGAAAGAAATTCCAAAACAAAAGAATCAAAAAGAAAAGCTAACAAACAACAAGGATTATCCATGGGACAAATATCTTGAACTAAACCTATTCCATCCAAAATTCATAATTCTTAAATTTCCGTGCTCATGCAGAACTCATTCTACTGTCAGCAGAACCAAACCACACGGATGAATATAATAATAGAAATTATTTACAACAGCTAGAAACTATACTTGTACTATGAAGAGAAAAATAGTCGCCACAAAAAACAACAAGAACACAATCTGATTTACACTTGCTAGTTAAATAAAAAAATAATTTGTATTCTTATTTGTTCTAGTTATTTAGCTAGGTTAGTAGTAGGTTATGATCAGGATTTACCATAATTAGTTTGATTTCAAGTTTCTAATTATAATAACTGAATCATTCATCTAATACAAACACTGGTCTGCTTGGTGATAGACAATTGTAATTGACGTTCAACTATAAAAAAAATAAAATAATAATAAAAAAAAAGAGAGAAAAAAGAAAAGAAAAGTTTGCTCATTTTTGCTAGCACGACAACAATAAAAAGTTTGCTCAAAGAGATCACAGAAGTCCTTATAGCTCTCCTTATCAACACCTTAGAAAAGAAATCATTGAACCCTAGTCAATAATCAAGCTGATAAATGTACTCATGTAACCAAATCCACAGTTATGTACACCACACTCTGTCAGCATCAGCAGAAATACTTGCAATGTCTATTTAAATTAAAAATCAAGATCTTGATAGTTGATATGTATACTAAAATCACTTACAAGCTTACGAAAATGAAGCGAAACAATTTCTTTTGAGCCCGAAAATTTTGCTGGAACTATCTTGCATGTATCAGCATGATAAATATTATTAACCTGCATGTCAAAAGAAGCATCGTACAAAGACATAAGATATTTAGAAACTATATGGCTTTCATCTAGCACAGACCTCATTGCAATGAAATTTTTAAGTCATATTCACAACTAAAATATTAGGTGAAGTACGGTTTAAATTTTTAAAAAATCCAAATAATCAAAAATAGTATGAGAAAAGACATCACAATGAACTTCAAAAATAAAAAAGTTATAAGTGAATGCAGTAAAAAACACGTCAACCATGGAGGTAATGGGTTTTTTTTCCTCTCATTGATGAGAACCGATTAAAGATTATATTAATACCATTGATGAGAACCAATTGAAGATTATATTAATACTACAAACATAACGTGGAAACCCCCTCACAAAGAAAACTATCATAAAAAGGCTTTCCGATTTCTTAGAGTCATGGAAAGACTATAAGACAAGGTTCCTCTCCTTCCATATTAACCAAAGGAAAGTGCTTCGCACATCCAAAGGACCTTAGCCTTACCATCAAAATGCATCGCCAACAGAATTTGCATCAGCCGATCATCAACCCTCTCCGGTAAACATAAAGAAAGGACAAACTCATTCACAATAGTTGAATACATATGGAGAGGGGGAGGGGGAAAGGAAAGAGTGAAGCAAAAACGACATCCTCAGGATTCCACTCACCAACAGACTTTTCCACAAACTAACACAAATTAACTGGTATAACAATAGTGGTTAGTAAAGATGATATTACGGCAGATTGGAAGGGCAAATATCCAAAGAGGTTAAATTCTTGATCTGGACGCTCAACCATGAAAGTGATAACATAGCATAGAGAATGATAGACTATTAACCATGTGTAGACATGGCTTTAAATCCAAGTTGTATGCTATCTGTGTGAAGAATATGAAGGATCAAGCTCAAAGGATTTTCTTTGTCCATTAAGCAATAAGATTCGGACTCTTTCTTGCAGCGTTTCAAATCTTCAGATTGATATCTCTCAGTTACTAACAAGACATAAGCAAATATAGAGTGTGAAGATTCCGTGCACTGATTGAAAACGCAATCAACTGGGGTCTATGGATAGAAATATAACAAAGAATCCTCAATGGAAAAAGTACTCGATAAGGGATCAGGGATTTTGACTTCCAACCAAGCAACAGTTCGTGAATTTGATTGACTTTAAAATCCAATCAGACAAAATGGGTATTTTGCAAACTCCTACTGAGAGTCTCACTATCGAATATACAGCCTCAAATCCAGCAGAAAGATAGAGCAATAGAAAGAGTGATATGTTAGAGCTAAGCTGCACATACAGTTAGACATACTGCAGAAAACCATATGATAAGCCAACGTCTCAAATGTAATGGCAATTCATAAGAATCATCAAATGCAAGTACGAAATTTATAGAAAAAGAATAATGATTGTAGAAGAACACCTTGCTGTACTGGACAAAACATTTGAAATCAACCGACCAACCAGTGAAAAGCAAGACCAGAACATGAAGAGCCACAAGTCCACCCAAAACAATGAGAGCATCCCCAAAGTCAATACTAGGAACAACAACAGCAAGCCAGGCCACATAAAGAATGGCGAATGGCCACAGATCCAACCGCCATGTCCAGTGTTTCTTCCTCAACAAGTCAACTCTCTCGACCACCTTCCCGCCCACATGGAATCTCAACATCTTTCTTAGCTCTGTTACCTCAATCGGAAGATTGGCAAACGTAGACCATCTGAAAATCGAGGAATTAGTGCAAATCGATCACGTGGAAGCATGAAACAGAGAAGAAAGTGAAACGAAGAATTGAACTGAAATGGAAAAAGGAATGAATCGGCGGGTACCAGAGAGATCGCCCGCGAAGAAGTGATTGAATCTGCAGAACGCGGCTGTTCCAAGATGGAGAGGTTGCTTTGGTTAGGAACTTAGGATTCCTTACGGACCCGTTTTAACCCACCCGTTTTCGTTAAACGGGCTTGCTCTTTTTTTATTTATTTATTTATTTATTTATTTATTTAGTTCACTTTTTATCTTTATTGGAAAATCTGAATTTTTTAACTAAAAAAAAAATGCTTCCTTTTTTTTCTTAGTTTAATTCTATTTTTCTTAATTATGGATTTATATTAATTTGTTATTTTTAATTTTGTATTTAAAATATTTTTTATATATTAATAAATTTTAAAGATTAACTGATTTATTCAATATAAAATTAAACTTTATTTTTAATAAGACCTGTGTTTAGAATAATTTTGTAAATGGTAAAAAAAGAAATTGGAAACATGTTTTTATTAAAAATTAATTAATTTAGGCATGATAATAAAAATAAATAAATAAATAAACTCTAGCTCGACCTAACTTGTTACGGTATGTGTGTTGATGCTTGTTTATTGAGCTGGATACTGTAGGATGAAAGTCCCACATCGGCTAATTTAGAGAATGATAATGAATTTATGAATACTATCTTCACTGTTATGAGACCTTTTGGGAAAGCCCAAAACAAAATAATATCATACCATTGTAGAGAGTCGTGTTCGTCTAATATGCTATTATAGTCATGCCCTAAACTTAGTCATGTTGCCTAGTAAAAAATGACTAAGACTCCAAATGGAGTAGGCCTTGGTAGGGGAATGGCGGAGCCGACATTCACTGGCGGCGGAGTAACGGAATGGTGTGTTGGACGAGCTAGGTTGCCCCGGCTAGGATTGGAGATGTCGTCCGGCACCTGCTAGATTGAAATGAAGAAACTAAATTAAATCATCCATTGTACCTGTCACATTTTTTAGACTAATCTTTTAATTCAAAAAAATTTAAAATTTTATATTTAAGCGATATTGGACAATAAATAATCTAAAAATTAAATATAGGAAAAAAAAATACATATATATATATATATATACATATATATATAGATATAGAAAGAAGCATGAATTTCAATGCTCTATGGAAGAAACTTGAAAGAACAAGTTCCTTATTTCTTGAGAAATGGAGCAAAAGCTTGGTTGAATACATTTGTTCCAAATTCCATCAGAAATTCTATAGCATGAGATCTCACGTCGGTTGGAGAAAAGAACGAAGTATTTCTCGTAAAGGTGTGGAAACCTCTCCATAATGGATACATTTTAAAACCTTGAAGGGAAGCTCGGAAGAGAAAGTATAAAGAGGACAATATCTGCTAACGGTGGGCTTGAGCTGTTGTTACAAATGGTATTAGAGTTAGACACCGAGTTGTGTGCCAGCAAGGATGTTGGGTCCCTACAGGGGTAGATTGTAAGATCTCACATCGGTTGGAGAGGGAACCGAAGCATTCCTCACAAGGGTGTGGAAACCTCTCCCCTGTAGACGCGTTTAAAAACTTTGAAGGGAAGCTTAGAAATGAAAGTTTAAAGAGGACTCTGCTAGCAGTGGGTTTAGGTGGTTATAAATGGTATCGAGCCAGACATCAAATGATGTGCCAGCGAGGATGTTGGGCTCTCAAGGGGGTGGATTATAAGATCCCACATCGATTGGAGAGGGAAATAAAGTATTTCTCATAAGGGTATGGAAACCTCTCCTTGGTGAACGTGTTTTAAAACCTAGAAGGAAGGCTTGGAAGAGAAAACTCAAAGAGGACAATATCAGCTAACGGTAGGCTTAGGCTGTTACAAATGGTATCAGAGCCAAACATCAAGAGGTGTGCCAACGTCCTTGCTGGCACACTTCCTGGTGTCTAGCTCTGATAAACCCACTGCTAGCAGATATTGTCCTCTTTGAGTTTTCCCTTTCGAGCTTCCTTTCAAGGTTTTAAAACACATCCACTAGGGAGAGGTTTCCACACTCTTACGAGGAATGCTTCGTTTCCCTTTCCAACCGATGTGAGATCTCACAATTCACCCCCTCTAGGGACCCAACATCCTTGCTGGCATGCTGCCCCATGTCTGACTCTGATACCATTTGTAACAGCTCAAGCACCACTAGCAGATATTGTCATCTCTAGGCTTTCCTTTCCGGACTTCCCCTCAAGGTTTTTAAAACGCATCTTGGTTCGCCATTCCTAGACATCAACTTCTATATCTTTAGCATTTCTATAACTTTAAAGATGGTATTCAAGATCCTCCCCATTACTTTGGTTCTAATCAAAGTGGTGCAACGAAAGCATGGTGGGCCCGTAACCCATAGGTCCTAGAATCAAAATTAGGGGTACGGTGGAAGTGTGTGGCCTTATAACCGACAAATTCTAGGATCAAAATTAGAGAGGTGTAGTGGAAGCGTGGTGGACCTATAACCCATAATAGTGTCTTTGTTTATTTAATGTCCTTCATTCTTATCTTCTACGAAAGATTCATAACAAGCAAAATAGTATCACTATTTAAATCAGAGTTGTGTATCGTGAAGGGCTCGTAACCCACAAGTCTTTGGATCGAAATATACAATGTCTTGTTGACTTTAAAGTCCCTCATTTTCTTCGGTTAATCTTTTGTGAAAGATTCATACCAAACAAAATATTATTGTCCGTCAAATTAGAGTGGTATAGAGGAAGCATGGTGGACTCCGTAACCCGCAGGTCCCAAGATTGAAACTTGGTTTTGATATCCTTCATTTTTCTTCTTTTCAGCTTTTATGAAAGATTCATACCAAGTAAAATTTATCATCATTCATATTAGAGTGACGTAGCGGAAGTATGGTACGTCTATAATCCACCAGTCATAGGATTGAAACCTGACTCTCTGTTTACGTGATAAATCGGACTCATAACTCATAGGTCCTAAGATTGAAACCTTGTTTTGCTTGATGTCTTTCATTTTCTTCTTTTAGTCTTTTATTGAAAGATTCATACCAAGTCAAATATAATACCCGTTCAAATCAGAGTGGCGCAGCGGAAGCAGAATCGAAACCTGGCTCTGGCTTTGATATATCTTGTTTGCTTGATGTCCTTCATTTATTGCTTCACATCGGATGCTTGGTGGACCCATAACCACACGTCTAGGATTGTGAAACTTGGCTTCTTGTCCTTCATTTTCTTCTTTTTAGTCTTTTATTGAAAGATTCATACTAAGTCAAATCTAATCACCATTCAAATTAGAGTGGCGCAGCGGAAGTGTGGTGGGCCCATATATAATCGACATTCAAGTTAGAGTGGCGCAGTAGAAGCGCGGTGGTGGGCCCATAACCCCCAGGTTCCAAGATGACCGAAACTTGGCTCTGATATATAATATCTTGTTTGCTTGATGTCCTTCATTTATTGCTTCACGTGGACCCACAACCACACTGGGATTGAAACTTGGCTTCTTCTTCTAGTCTTTTATTGAAAGATTCATACCAAATATAATCATCATTCAAATTAGAGTGGCGCAGCAGAAGCGTGGGCCCATAACCCACAGGTTCCAAGATCGAAACCTAGCTCTAATATAAAATTATATCCTGTTTGCTTGATGTCCTTCATTTCTGGTGTATACGTGTGGATCTAGGATTGAAAACTTCGCTTGACATCCTTCATTTTCTTCTTTTTAGTTCTTTATTGAAAGGTTCATATCAAGTCAATTCAAATTAGAGTAGCGTGGTGGGCCTGTAACCTACTCGTTTGCTTTTGATGTCCTTCATTTCTCGTGCTCACGGTGTAAATGTGTGGACCCATGATTGAAAACTTCCCTTGACATCCTTCATTTTCTTCTTTTTAGTCTTTTATTGAAAGATTCATACCAAGTCAAATAGTATCACCATTCAAATTAGAGTGGCGCAGCGGAAGCGTGGTGGGCCCATAACCCACAGGTCCCAAGATCAAAATTTGGCTCTAAATATATAATATCTTGTTTGCTTGATGTTGTTCATTTTCTTCTTTTTAGTCTTTTATTGAAAGATTCATACCATGTCAAGCATGATTGTCATTCAATTAGAGTGGCGCAACGGAAGCATGGTGGGCCCATAACCCATAGATCCCAAGATAGAAACTTGGCTTTGATATATAGTAAGACATCTTTTGCGTTCACGGTGTAAATGTGTGGACCCGTAACCATGTCGTTCATTTTCTTCTTTTTAGTCTTTTATTGAAAGATTGATACCAAGTCAAGTATGATTGTCATTCAATCAGAGTGGCGCAGCGGAAGCGTGGTGGGCCCATAACCCATAGGTCCTAGGATAGAAACCTAGCTTTGATATTAGAGTGGCGATGGAAGCGTGGTGAGATCATAACGTATATGATAATACCATTTGCTTGATGTCTTTCATTTTCTTCTTTTTAGTCTTTTATTGAAAGATTCATGCCAAGTCAAATATAATTATCTTTCAAATCAGAGTGGCGCAGCGGAAGCATAGTGGGCCCATAACCCACAGGTCCCAGGATCGAAACCTGGCTCTGATATTGGCTCGATGTCCTTCATTTTCTTCTTTTAATCCAAAATATTGTCACAAATCAGAGTGGTGCACAGAAACGTGGTGAGCCCATCAACTTTCTAGTTATACTGTTAGACGAACACTGACACACTCTCCACAATGGTACGATATGGTCCACACTCTCCACAATGGTACGATATGGTCCACACTCTCCACAATGGTACGATATTGTCCACACTCTCCACAATGGTACGACACTTTGAGCTTACTCTCCACAATGGTACGATATTGTCCACACTCTCCACAATGGTACAACACTTTGAGCTTACTCTCCACAATACCCCGAAGGTTTTGGTACAATATTGTCCACACTCTCCACAATGGTACGATATGGTCCACACTCTCCATAATGGTACGATATTGTCCACACTCTCCACAATGGTACAACACTTTGAGCTTACTCTCCACAATACCCCGAAGGTTTTGGTACAATATTGTCCACACTCTCCACAATGGTACGATCATGGCTTTGCTTTGGGCTTACTCTCCACAATGGTACGATCATGACTTTGCTTTGGGCTTACTCTCCACAATGGTACGATCATGGCTTTGCTTTGGGCTTCCCCAAAAGGCCTCAAACCAACAGAGTTAGTATTCCTCACTTATAAACCCATGATCATTCTCTAAATTAGCCTACGTGGACTTCTCTCGTCCAACATATACTACACTGTCTAGCCGAACTAAACTACAGATTTTGTTGACTTAGTGTTGTACTTTATAGCCAATGACAGAAATAGCAGAAAATATGAAAAGAAATAAATTATCAATGAGCAAGTTCGTCCCCATAGGCAACCAAAAGGCACAACCAGGAAAGAAATAAACATGAATTTCAATGATCTATGGATGAAACAGGATCAAATCGTCTATCGTGCATAGAAATCGAAGCACAATGTAGCCTGAAACAATAACGGACAAGTTTGTGTACCTGGATTCAGACATCGCCGAAACTCGGGCAAAGAAATGATTCGTCAAGGATCATCTGAAAATGAATCCTTCTGGAGCGATTAATCTGCCGCAAATGGAAGAAGACGGAGAACCTGAGTTGAAGCAAAGAAAATGAAGAGGCTGCCATAGCTTTTTCAGAGCTCCGATCAGAGACAGATTCAGAGTGAAAGCAAAACTGTAACTCGTTAGCAAGATGAAGAAGTTGAATGATAGAACAAACTTGGATGAAGAGGATGTCGAGTGATATTATATTCTCCCAAGCTCTAATGATTTTGTTTTGGGCCATATTTTTCAAGGCAAAAATTAAAATTATTTTACTAATTTATTATCACATTTAAAAAAAATATAAATTATTTTAAACTAATTAAGATTACTTCTTATTAATTCCTTATTTTTAGAGACAAAAATATAAATAACCGGTAAGCTTTGAAGGGAGAAAACCATCACGAAAAAGAAATGGTTGCGGGAAACGACGTTCCATTTGTCATCCCTCGAGATTTAACATCTAGAAGCTAGACGTTCCCTTTGTCATCCCTTAGAATTTAACATTCAAAAGCTATCAATCCCTTTGTCACCCCCTTAGAATTTAACATCTAGAAGCTATCAAACTTCTTTATTCTTTCACTCACGATAAACAAGGTGGCTTCACTCCTCGCTTTAGTCTGTTTATTCCCATTCTTTTTCATCACGCCCGAGACATTCGACGAAAAAGGACTCGATGTTATGTCCTTTATCCTAAAAAAAAAAAGTAAACCTCAAATCAAATGAATTTCCCGACTCAAACGTAGGATCGAATGAGAAAGAAAAGCACTTCTAATTTTTCTTTATTAAATTGAAAAAAAAAAAAGTTAACCATATATTTTATTTATTTTTCAAGAACTTCTAAAATCTTAAAACAAAACCAACAAAACCAAAAGCGTCCTTGTTTCAAAGAGAGGAAGACGGATTATTCACATTTCATTTGATGGTCAGACGCAAATGAAAAGCTATGCAGTAGTAATTCTAAGGATTTTCGAAGGGAAAAATAGAGATGTCTCCTACGTTACCCGTAATATGTGGAAGTATCGACTTAATGTCATAAAATCATTTGGTTTGAATGCTACATAAAGGACATAAGTCAGATGAAGGAACGAGAAGACCTAGGATGTAGAAGATCATAACACGAGTGATTATGCGGATTTGGATTCCTACATATTATATATTCAACATAATTTATTTTAAATAATAAATAAGAAGATAAAAAAAAAAAAACCGAGGTCAATAATACAAATGTAAAGTTCGAGAACATATTTGTGAAGTTTGAAAACTCAAGGACCGAAATGCAACCGAACCGAGACTATTTCTTTTCCCTTAAAAAAAAGAGTAATCTCACTTAGAAGACACCATCACCACTTATGTTACATTTATACCCAAAATCTGAAATGCATACTAAAAGCAGCAAACTTTAAGAAGCCATAATGAAAATGTGCATTCATTTGGTGTGTGTGTGTGTGTGTTGTGAATGAGGGGCTTTATTCTTATTGACAACACACAACATCCCTAGAGCTACCATTCTATCTACATAAAGTAAGATAATTCCTTTACATGTCTTCTCCGCTCTCTCTTCACCGCTCCCGATCAGCGCCTTCGGTTCTTCAATAGCGCAAAAGGTATCCGAACACAATGCAAATAAGCGCCACCATACAGAGAAACAGAGGAGGAAAACCGACACGATTGCTCGCCCTGCCTCGCCTACTCATTCCCATCTGAGAAGATACAAGATGAAACATCGAGTCACGAAATCTTGAATGCAAGTATGAAATTGTAGTATACAAAAGCTGAGTTTCCGAGTATAATTCAATGGGCAGGATGAATGAGTTTCTAATAGTAGTGCTTTTCTTTTTGGCTCCACTAAAAAGCTACCCCTCTTTCGAGGAGAATGAAACCTTCTTTATAAGGGTGTTTATAAGGGTGTGAAAAGCTCTCTAGCAGACGCCCCTCTAGAGAGGAGAACGAAGCATTCTTTATAAGGGTGTGGAAACCTCTCTAGCAGACGCCCCTCTAGGGAGGAGAACGAAGCATTCTTTATAAGAGTGTGGAAACCTCTCTAGCAGACGCCCCTCTAGGGAGGAGAACGAAACATTCTTTATAAGGGTGTGGAAACCTCTCTAGCAGACGCCCCTCTAGGGAAGAGAACGAAGCATTCTTTATAAGGGTGTGAAAACCTCTCTAGCAGACACCCCTCTAGGGAGGAGAACGAAGCATTCTTTATAAGAGTGTGGAAACTTCTCTAGCAGACACCTTTGAGAAAGGCCCGAAGGGAAGGTCGAAAAGGAAAACCCAAAGACGACAATAGTTGCTAGCGGTAGGCTTGGGCTGTTACGCCTTCCCTATATTTTGTGTTAAACAACACGATTCAAACCTCTAACTTCTCGAGCGAGCGAATATATCCTAATCCTTTTGTTATGTTGATAGCACACCCCCAAACAAATCTAGAAGACAACTTCATCCAATCCTCCTCTTATAATCATAGCAGACCTCAATCTTTAAGAAGACTTCATCGTCTCTGAAGTCGGTTTCACGAGACAACGGGGATTTTAAGAATTTCAAATTTTCAAACAAGGAAGTTTCAAACAAGGATCTCAGAGGCATCATTTCAACCATCTCAAATGCATACCACCAAGATAACATTGGGAACCTAAGGTAAATCTATCCTTCCCTTTTGAATCTAGCAAAAAGTCCCTAATCAAATGACCATGATTTGATTATTGTTTCATATACAGTTACAGGACAGTGACAAAACTCTAAACATGCAACAAGAACATCCACTAGCAGAATAATATGGTCGAAGAAGTTACCAAGTTCTCCTTCAAGTTTTTTACTTCTTGAGCACTAAATCTCCTCTCCTCGGACAGCCTTGAAATGGTATGTTGAGCCTATTAAACGATGTAACAAAAGATCATCATTACAATTGTATTGGACAGTCCATGAAAAAGTAAAGATAGAACAGCAAAATGTTGAGGATTATTGAGAGCGAGTCCCACATTGGTTGTTAATTTAGTGGAAGATCATCATGGGTTTATAAGTGAGGAATAATACTATCTCCATTGGTATGAGGCCTTTTGGGGACGCTCAAAGCAAAGCCATGAGAGCTTATGCTTAAAGTGAAATATCATACCATTGTGGAGAGTCGTGATTCCTAACACAACACAAAAATGGAGAAGAGAATACAGGAAAGTAGTTTTTTCCATTTCCATCAACATTTTATTCCTGGGTACTGAGATTATTGTAAAATGAAGCTTTACCTCTCTCTTCCTCTAATTATTACAAAAAAATTGAACTTTGAAGGAGTAATAATAAACACAGATCGATAACCAGCAACCGAAACCCAAGTTTTTATAAGAATCGATCTGTAGCACAAGACCGAGTTTCTATAAATGCTGTGAATAATCAAAACCGACCACAAAATTTGCGTAATCGAATATCCAACCCAATAAGCCTTATAACCAACCTATGCCTGAAAGATAAAATGGAGTGATTTTCTTAATATTTGTAATGCCCCAGATCCACCACTAGCAGATATTGTCCTATTTGGGCTTTCCCTTTCGGGCTTCCCCTCAAGGCTTTAAGATGTATCGGCTAGGGGAAGGTTTCCACACCCTTATAAAGGGTGATTTGTTCTCCTCCCCAATCAATGTGGGACATCACAATCCACCCCCCTTCGGGGCCCAGCATCCTCGCTGGCACTCGTTCCTTTCTCCAATCGATGTGGGTCTGCTAGCTAGCCATAGATCTGGGTCGTTAGAATATTCTACTTGGCTTTTGAGATTCTCCCTCTCTTCTGTATCTCTCGACTTCAGAACGATATTCAGTTTTTTTTTTTAATCTCAAAACTGTTTGAGATCTTATTGTTGAATGGTTCTTTCTAGAAATCAACTGATTTGGTAATAGTACATACTCAACACATAATTTCATAGAAAATAACTTGAATACATATCAACAAAGTAAATTTCAAACAGAGCAGTAATTCTTGATTGGATTTGATGAGGACAAGAAATATCAATGACCAGATTCTTAATTATAGCTTAAAACTCTTCGAATTGTTATATTCATACGTGTAAAAGCTGCAAAAAAAAAAAAAAAAAACGAGAAAAGCAATCGAAACTAACCTCTCCAAGCTTTAATTCAATTTCATTTAGCTTTGACTTCATCTCATCAATGTCCTTAACTAACTTTAGCTGTTTCGATTTTTTCACTTTCATTGGCTCCAATTCTGCTGCTTGCTTCATCTCAGCCGTCTTTCGTAATCTCAACGGGCTATTGTTTAGCTGCTTTAGGTTTTCATCCAGACCCTTAGGAATCTGATGCAACAGAGCAAAACTTCAATTTTCAAGAAGCTGAAAATCACAGAACGTATCAATTGGAAGAAAACAAAGGAAGATATGGCACCCTCCCTAGGAATGTGGAAGAGGTTAGAAATAGACATCCAACAAGTTCTTAGATCAACAATAATTATAAGTAATAACATCAAATTTATTAAGAAAAATGTCGATATGATCCCTCAGAAGCATTTTCAAAGAGAGAGAGAGTGAGTAAACTTTTAAACTCTGTATAGATAAGAATGTTTTTCCTTACTTTTACTCCCACCGGTGAAGGTTGAATTACAACAATTTCTTGATCCTCCAGATGTGAAGTTCCAAAGGCGCGCCCCTCTGCTCCATTCTGAACTCTTCTTTTTGGAGCTTCAACACTAAACTCCTGCTCCATTAATGCTCCATTTTGATCTCTCGGTTTTAATGCTTCACGAGATAGTTCCTCCTTTGATGCTCCATTTTGATCCTTGTGTTCTGAAGTCCTATGAAGCAGAACCTCCTCCCTCAAAACTCCATTTTGATTAGATGGTTTTAAAGCTTCAATTGTCTGCCCCTCCTTCAATGATGCAAAAAAAACATTCTTTAACCCTGAAACGTCGTGGGCCGTCCTCCCATTTGATGGTCTAATTTGTTCTCTTAGTGTTGAAAACCCAGAGGGAAGCAGCTCATCTGATGCACCATTTTGATCTTTCAGCTTTGTAGTTTCATTGGTGGCCAGCCCATCACTTAGCGGTCCACTTTTCTCGTTCAGTTTCATAACTTCATCCATGATTTCGTCAATTGTTCCATCAACAGGTGAGGGTATTGGGGAATTCAGCGGACTAATGAGCGCTACTTTGAGCTTATCTTCTTCAATATATTTACCTCCATCTTTTGAAAACTGGAAAAAAGAACCAATTGAGAACTCAAGAATGAAAGCTGATTATATCCACAAAAACTTACCATACTAGCAGTGATGTCCTCTTCTATTGTCCCTGATGGAACAATTGTGCTTTGAATTAAAAACTTGTCTTTACACAACATATCGGGAGGGACAATCCGTTGAGCTTGCATTATAACTACATCAAAATTAAGAAGAAATTAATTCTTAAAAAAAAAAAAACAATACGCAGTTCCAGGTTTAAAATGCAGAACTGAATCATCTCATGATATTAGACATTCTTTGAGTTTTCAATTCTCAAAACAATGAATACTATGCTTTCAAATTTCCTTTTTAGAGTTTTCTAGATAGCTTGATAGCCCCCACAATCGATTCAACGCAAGAAAATACATTAAGCAGATCAGACATTGAAAGTGTAAAGTAATACACAGAAGAAGTAATTCGACGAAACTTAGAATTGTTAAAATTGAATGGCGACAGCAGTAACTTCATTACCAAGATCCCCAAACACTCTTTCTTGCTCGGGGTTGGGGACAGGTGCCTAAATATGTTAGATGAAATTTGTACAGAACATACCTGAAAATTCACATGCTGATTTTGGAAAAACTATCCCAACATTGGGTCGAACACAGTATTTCTTAGGAGACGTGGTTTTAATCTGCCAAACGTTATAATATTATTACATATATCACATGAAAATTCACAAATTTTCCAAGAAATACAAGATAAACAAAACAAAACGAAGGCTGTTCATACTTTAAAGGCAACATGATGGTTGGTGTTATTGGCTAGCTGAACCGTGCACGTACTTTGTTTCCTCAATTCAACTGAAAGCAGCAAGGTAATCAATCACTTCAATTCTTTTTCAAGAACAAGCAATAACTAGTATTACTGATGAGGCACTTACATACGAATTGTAGTTCCTCGGGCTGGATATGCAGGAGTTTCGTACTCATGTCTCTTCGTCACAATACACCAAATTCAAAAGTAATAGCTCTCTGCATTCAAAGCTTAGGCAACAATTATTCTGCACCCAGAAAAGTAATCTTCTTATAATTGTTAACAAACGATTCGAATTTGATTAAGAAGCAACTGAAGGAAAGAAAAGAAAAGAAAGAAACACAAAATCTCATCATATAGTTACAGATCAAAGAAGCTTAGAACCATGTGCATCCATCCACCCTGTTCTTAGCTAAAAGAATATAGTAATAATGTCCCCATGCCGCAATTTAAAAAGAAGAAAAGGGTTCCGGCTTGTATCAGTCGGTCAACCGCAAGAAAGTCAAACTAAACCCCTTTTCGGTGAGGATCATGAACTCACCGCTGAGCTAATTCCAAAACAGATCGTTTGAAACAAACTCGTCCCGAACTGTAAATCGTTAATCAACGGACAGAGTCGCTCTAAACACGAATCCGATTTCAAATCTCAATTCATTTCCAAACACGAACAAACCAAAAAGATCAACAAGATCAATCACCAATCAAACAAACACCAAAATCACATTGAATTCCAAAACTAAAAAAAAAAAACTCCAACAGCCAAGAAACCAGCAAAAATTCATCTAACACACACACGCACAGACTACGTTCTCAACATGCTAACTGAAATTTCGAACAGCAAGCACAACAAAACATTCAAACAAGACGATTCTTCCATTCTTCCAAAAAAATGCACAAAAGAATTCAACAACTCACCTGTTCCGGAAGACAGAGAACAAAGAGCGAGTGGAGATGAACGAAAACTTTGCCGTGAAACTTCCGCTTTGAATAAATAAAACGCACCGGAGAATTGAAATTGAAAGAGCGTCCAAAGATTAGGAGAGAAAAACCCTGGAAATTCCCAGAGAGAGAGAGAGAGGAAGATGTGAATGAATGATCTGTTTGGTGGTCTGATGAACTGATCAGTGAAAGCATAGTAGAGAGAGAGAGAGAGAGAGACGTGTTCGTTGTACCGGCTGTGCGGTGATCGTGGCTTTGAGCCGGTGCCGCGGAATCCAATTCCCGGTTCAACTTTTTTTTTCAAATAATTCTTTTTTTTTTATTTATGTAATTCCACGTAATTTTCTAATTTAAATATTTTTAAATACTTTTTTTTTATAAATAAAATATATTTCTAATTTAAATAATGAATAAACAAGACTCTTATCTGTCCCACATTTCAAAGTCAACAAAACTAATTATATATTTTATAAAAATGGATAGTTAATTTTTCATAATTATTAATGTTTTAATTTTATATAATATTATATCCTATTAAATTATATTTAAATTAAGTTTATTTATTATTTTCCCTAAATCATTTGAGAATATTCAAATAATGAAATATTTTAAAATAGGAATCAAAATTTTTAGGTAATTAAGGTGTGATAATGATATTTGGTCAGGTCAACCCGACCAAAAAAAATTTATATTTAATACACTTTTTTTCAGCTACCAGACAAATTTTGATATAAACTATGGTGGTCAACCGTATAACCTACTTTGGCTATACAATAAAAACAAACAAACATGTTCTATGGAATTGAGTCCGGTTGAAATATTTTTTAAATTTAATTAAATTATTCGATTTCTAAATTTTTGTTAATGAAATAATCTTTATTAAAAGATATGTATCAACTCGTCCCACGAAATTGGGCTGAATTAATTGGTTCATTTATTTAATTTTTTATTAAAAAATTAAATAAAATACTAATATACAAAATATCTTTAATTATTTTTAAATATGAAATTATAATTTCAATATATATTTTTAGAACCTATTTAGCCATAGTTGGATAATAAATAGTTAAATAGATAATTATGAATTAAAAATATTATATATATATATATAGAAAATTATATCATAAAAAGTTTTAAAATTTATTAGAGAGTAAATAATTGGATATATATATATAAAAAATTATATCCTAAAAATTTTAAAAACATATTTAACATTGTTAGAGAGTAAATAACTGAATTAGAAAATTATATGGTAAAAAGTTTAAAAACATATTTAATCATGGTTGGAGAGTAAATAATTGAATATATATATATAGAAAATTATGTCGTAAAACTTTTTAAAACATATTTAACTATAGTTGGAGAGTAAATAATTGAATATATATATATATATATAGAAAATTATGTCGTAAAACTTTTAAAAACATATTTAACCATTGTTGGAGAGTAAATAATTGAATATATATAGAAAATTATATCATAAAAAATTTTAAAACCATATTTAACCATGGTTGGAGAGTAAATAATTATATATATATATATATATATATATAAATAAAATTATATTGTAAAAATTTTAAAAATATATTAACCATAAATAATTAAATTTATTATATAGAAAATTACCTCGTAAAATTTTTTAAAACATATTTAATCATTTCTAGAAAGTAAATAATTGAATAGATAATTATGAATTAAATAAGGTATGATTATATCATAAGTAAAAAAAATTAAATTAAAAATAAATTTTAGTATTCGAGTCAGATAATTTTTTATTTATTTGAATCAAATTAAGATCGTATGAATTGAATTAGGTTAATCGAAGTTTTTTTAGACAGTAAATTATAATTTTTTTTATCTAAACATTATAGAAAAGGACAATTATTAGTAACGCTATGCAATATTACTAAAAGTCGATTTCAAAGTTACCATAAAGGAAACCAAACTATTCAAATTATTAAAAGTAAACATTTAATGCCAAAAAGAAATATTATTATGTATTATTGTCGAGATAATTACAAAATTATAAATAAGTATAATTTTTTCTTTTATAATTTATGAGAAAATATCTATTTTATGAAGAAAAAAATAATAATTTGTAATTATCTAAATATTTATTTGAAGATAAATAATTATTCTTTTATGATACAACAAAGTAACTCACCTTTTGAATTAAACAAAGTAATTTTCACCACCTTTTATTCCTTTTTTTATTTATTTTCATAGGAAAAAGTTTGCCTTTAAATAAATAAATTAATATATATATATATAAAAGAAAAAGGAAAATCAAATAATTTTTTATTTTATTATTTTGTTACTAAGTATAACGACCCAATCACAGTTGGTACATATTGTTCTCTTGGGCTTTCTCCCCTTAAAGCTTTAAAACGCGTCTATTAGAGAAGGCTTCCACACCATTATACGGAGTGTTTTGTTCTCCTCCCTAACCAATGTGGGACATCAATATCTACTAACAGTAGATCTGGGGCGTTACAAATGGTATCAGAACTAGATACCGGACGATGTGCCAATGAGGAGGCTATTCCCCGAAGGGGGTAGACATGAGGCGATGTGCCAGTAAGGATGCTCGGCCCCTGAAAGGAGGAATTTGGTGGTGGTCCCACATCGATTGGAGAAAGGAACGAGTACCAGTGAAGACGCTAGGCCCCGAAGGAGGAGGATTGTGATGTTCCACGTTGATTGAGGAGGAGAATAAAACACCCTTTAGAAGGGTGTGGAAACCCTAGCGGACTCGTTTTAAAGCCTTGAGAGGAAGTCCAAAGATGACAATATCTGCTAGCGGTGGATCTGGGGTGTGGAAACCATAGCCGACTCGTTTTAAAGCCTTGAGGGAAGCCCAAAGATGACAATATCGGCTAACGATGGATCTGGGGTGTGGAAACTCTAGTAGACTCGTTTTAAAGCCTAGAGGGGAAGTCCGAAAGGAAAAGCCCACAGATGACAATTTCTACTAGCGGTGGATCGGGGATCTTACATTAAGACTAAAAAAAAGAAGAGAAAATCAAAGAATTAAACCCCTTTTAAGTTACCTATAATCATGAAAATGGTCTCCTCTCAGCTGTAGAGTTCACCAAAAAGTTAGTTGAGAATTAAAAGAAACTAATTCTCACCCCCTTTTATTCCTTCTTTAATTTATTTTCATAGGAAAAAGTTTCTTTAAATAAATAAATAAATATATATAAAAAAGTGAGGCTTTAATACGAGTCTGTTAGGGGAAGGTTTTCACACTCTTATAAAAGGGTGTTTTGTTCTCCTTCCCAACCAATGCGGGACATCAATATCTGCTAGCGATGGATCTGAAGTGTTACAAATGGTATCAGAGTCAGACACCGGGCGATATGTTAGCGAGGAGGTTGTTCCTGAAGGGAGTAGACACGAGGCGATGTGCCAGTAAGGACGGTGGGCCTCGAAGGGAGGTGGATGTGGTGGTGGTCCCACATCGATTGGAGAAAGAAACGAGTGACAGCGAAGACACTAGGCCCCGAAGGGGGTGGATTGTGATGTCCCACACTGGTTGGGGAGGAGAACAAAACACCCTTTACAAGGATGTGAAAAC
Source organism: Cucurbita moschata (assembly GCF_002738365.1). NCBI lineage: Eukaryota > Viridiplantae > Streptophyta > Magnoliopsida > Cucurbitales > Cucurbitaceae > Cucurbita > Cucurbita moschata. The sequence goes on along the minus strand of NW_019268522.1, from coordinate 1,591,246 downwards.
CTTTCACTAGTAGACACGTTTTAAAGCCTTGAGGGGAAGCCCGAAAGAAAAAACCCAAAAATAACAATATTTGCTAACGGTGAATCTCGAAAGATTTCCACGTCTTTATAAACCTCTTTTTAACTTACCTATATGGTCTCCTCTTAGGGTAGAGTTCACCAAAAAGTTAGTTGAGAATTAAAAGAAACTTGCAAAAAAGGGAAGCTTTAGTATATAGAGGTAGAGAGAGAGGTGGTTGAGGCTAATAAAAACCACTTTATTTATGTGCTAATAAAAGACATAAAATATTAAAAAAAAAATTTATTTATTTATTATAAAATTTTTACGAAAGTGATGCACATCTAAATCTAATATCATAACTCTTATAACGACGTTCAAATTATCGAATTTTGAGTTTATCTAGAAATGTAACGCCTCGTAGTCAAGATTCAATACCTTTAAGTCCCTGATATTTTATGCATCATCTGCGACATGGACACATTACTTGTTCTTGTTATTCGTTTTTTAAGAGTGAAGACTATTCCCACGGACCAACACGAGTCATTCTAGCATGTTTTGTCCTTACTCACATGAATCCTGATAAAATTCATAGGGATGATTCACAGACCAACACGAGTCCTTCTAGCATGTTTCGTCCTCACTCGCAAGCATCCGAATAAGATTCATAGGGAAGACTCACAAACCGACACGAGTCATTCTAGCATGTTTCATCCTCACTCACATGCATCCCGATAAAATCCATAGGGATGACCCACAGACCAACGCAAGTCCTTCCAGCATGTTTCGTTCTCACTCACATGCATCCCAATAAGATTCATAGGGATAACCCATAGACCAACACGAGTCCTTCCAGCATGTTTCGTCCTCACTCACATGCATCTCGATAAAATCCATAGGGATGACCCACAGACCAACACGAGTCCTTCTCGCATGTTTCGTCCTTACTCACATGCATCCAAGTAAAATTGATAGGAGGTGGCCCCAACATAAAATTGCTCCAAATAAAGCACGTTTAATCATGAAGTTCTTATAATTGAGCCACAAAAAAGGGAGGTGAACCTTGTTGATATAAGTAGTAATTTTTATTTCTTTTTAACTCTTTCTTTGCCATCATATTTTCAAGATGGATCTCTACATGGGTCAAATCAAACAAACTCAGTGCCGAAAGGTCAAGGAAGTTGGTGACCTAATGACAGGGGAGCCAGCGACCGAAGGCCCGGTGAATGGCGGCCGTAACTATAACAGTCCTAAGGTAGCGAAATTCCTTGACAGGTAAGTTTCGACCCGCACGAAATGCCATATGGGCCACTTTCAAAACAAGCCCAAAACCTCAGCAGGCCCAATAAACAAGGCCCAAAAGAGAACTTCATTGGATCATCCGATTGCGCATTTTGTCCGTATTGTTCCTTCTTTTTTTCCTTCAAAAAAATAAATAAAAAGAGCCCCAATCAAACCACCTATTTAAGCTCTTCAACGACTACCAACTTGCTTGCATTGATTTCTCCGTTCCATTTCCACTCTTCGCCACTCCAAATTCTCTCTATTTTTCATCGATGGCTTCTGTCTCAGCTTCATCATTCTGCGTGCGATCTGCAGCTCCTCGATCGCGCCAAATCTCTGTAAATTTTCGATTCCTCTTCTGTTTGTAACTTTATGTTTAAGGATCTGTTGAACGATTTCATTTTTGCTCTGTTCTCGTTCTTTCCGTATGATCAACTGCCTTGGAACTCGTTTTCTTGATTCCAATCCTTTTTATCTCGATTTTTGCGTTGATTAGTGTCGTTAATTACGAAGTTTGAAGCATTGGTTTGAATCGGTGCTGTGGTTGTATTGCATGGCTGTGAAATGCATGGATGATGGACTTGGCGTTCCCTCTTTTGTTTCAGAATGTTTGATATCTATTTATTTTCGTGTTTTACATTCATTTGTGTTATTTCAATACTGATTTGAATTTCTTACCTAATTTTTCCGGCTATTTGGAACCTGTATGCTGAAGGGAATCGTTCTGAACCATGTTCAGAGAAATTGCATTTTCTGTTAGAAAATTGAGTCCAGCTGACCTTAATTCTCTCTCGTTTTTGTGTCCTAAAAAATTTGAAGCGCAAAAGAAAACCATTAGTTATAAGCTGATCTTGAAATCCTTGCATGTATTCTGTTTACGGCTCTAGTTATGAGTCAACTTGAAGTCATTATGTCCTGAAAATTCTGTGTGCGTGTAATAATTATAATTCTTCTATTGTTCTTTTTGAACTCTCTCTGTTAAGAACTTGTGTTATACTATCAATATTCTCTGCTGATCATTTTGGTGATAATCATGTTGTTTCTTGGTAAGCAGGAAACATCCAAGCTTTCTAGTTTGAAGAGGGTCTCATTTTCTCACCAAGGGAGAAATACATTCTCTTCCAGAAGATTACAGTCGCTTCAAATTTCATGTGCTGTAAGTCTATACTTCTTTTTGCTGAGGCTATCAGTGCAAACGCAAATTGCTGTTGTTTTATGATGTTAACTGTTTGGAACAGGCCAAACCAGAGACAGTTGAAAAGGTGAGCAAAATAGTGAAGAAGCAATTGGCATTGCCAGATGACTCCACTGTTAATGGAGAGTCCAAATTTTCAACGCTTGGAGCTGATTCTCTTGACACGGTAAACTCATACAATACCTTGCTCACCATGTTTCATAGAAGTTTTCCTTTGAACATCTTTACCATAATTAATTTGAAACTTTTTGAAATTCTAATTAAGACCCTCGATTAATTTGATTATGGGATATCTTATGGGATCATCTCCAACGTATCTGTTCTTGTCTTCTTGCTTGTGAGCGTTCTTGGTAAAACACGACTGCCATTTTTAACATTTGGGAATATATGTATGAATAGCTGTTCTTGAAGTTGGTTTTTTCTTCCATTAATTTATTTTTACATATAACCCATATTAAAAAAAAAGGATTGATTGTCATTTTACTTATGAATACTGATTTTTCTACCATCGTCATGTGTTGTCCTAATGATTAACAAAAACAAATGAACTTAGGGAATGGATTTAAGCCATAGTGACTAATTACCTAAAACTTCTTTTTCATCTCTATCTTTGAGAAAAGAAAGATTCTCCCTTTTGTGATTCTTATTCTTTTGTTCTTCCCTTCATTAAAAAAATGCCCATGAATTGATTATTGTTTCATATACTCAATTTTCCATGAAAAATAATTTAGGACAAGTAAAATCATGAAAATTTTAGTTCAAGCTAGATCTTAAATGTGATGTCCTACATTGGTTGCGGAGGAGAACAAAACACCCTTTATATGGATGTGGAAACATTCCCCAAGTAGACGCGTTTTAAAGCCTTGATGGGAAGCCGTTGCTAGCGGTGGATCTAGGCCGTTACATTAAAGTTTTGAATACTGTATTTGACATGCAATACAATGTAACATATATGTGTATATATGTGAGATTCAGGTTGAAATCGTGATGGGACTCGAGGAAGAATTTGGGATAAGCGTGGAAGAAGAGAGCGCACAGAGCATCACAACCGTTCAAGAGGCTGCAGACATGATCGAGGATCTCATCTTCAAAAAGAGTGGTTAAAAATCTCATTGCCACGAGGGAGGGAGGGTGAGCAAAAAACTCAGTCTCCTTTTTTCTCCCAAGTCTTCTCTTTTTTGTCTAGATTTTAACGCTAATCAATGTATTAGGTCTTAAAATAATGATAATAATAAATTCACTAGACTTTGTTTCCTGATCTTCTCTTTTCCAAAAATTTTCCGTTCCATACTTGGTAATTCTTTTGTTATCTATCGCAGGGTCGTAGCTAGCTTTCGCGCGACGCCGAAACGCTAGCTTTCGCGCGAAATTTTCCGTTCTTCTCTTTTCACTAGACTTTGTTTCCTAATCTTCTATTTTCCAAAAATTTTCCGTTCCATACTTGGTAATTTTTTTGTTATCTATCACAGGGTCGTAGCTAGCTTTCGCGCGACGCCGAACGCTAGTGTTGGATGAAAGTGTCCCACATTGGTTAATTTAGGGAATGGTCATGGTTTATAATCTAAGAATACACTCTCTATTGGTGTGAGGCGAGGCCTTTTGGGGAAGCTCAAACGGAAAGTCATGAGAGCTTATGCTCAAAGTGGACAATATCATACCATTGTGGAGAGTCGTGTTCGTCTAGCTTTCTTTGGGCTTTATGAGAAGCAAAAATATTTTCCCCAAATAGCTTCATTTACATTTTTTAAAAAAATATATGAAATAAAAAATTAACAAAAAATGTATTAAGAATATCAGTAATATAATATAAATCAAGTGTATTTTCTGTAAACCAGTAGTATAGACAAACATTCATGTTAGTATATATAGTAATGTAATATTCTATCGTGTTATGGTTCGTAATCTTTTGGTATATCATTTAAAAGTTATAACCCGGTCTTTTATGTATTGCCAATTTCCACTTTTGTCCCTTAATGTATGTGGTACAGATTGATGATAAATAGTTATATGATTCATTAGGCACGTAACCAGTAACATAATTTTCGGGTAAGTTATATGATACGTAACCGGTAACATAATTTTCGGGTAAGTTATATGATACGTAACCGGTAACATAATTTTCGGGTAAGTTATATGATTCATCAGGCACGTAACCGGTAACATAATTTTCGGGTATCAATAAGTAGTCATTTTAGGTAGAATTGGGTTAATATATATTTGAGTATATTATATTAGTAATGTTTAAAATATGAATAGATTATTTTATTAATATTAAAAATATATAAGACAAAAAATACTAATATTGTGTTATATATGCAATTTTATAAATATTTAATCCGCTAACCATGATTTAAAAAAAATATATATAAATTTAGTTGTTTTAATTTTAAGGGTTGGAATAGATAAAAAATTTATAAATATAAATTTTTAATATAAGAATTAAATAGTATAAATATAAATTTTTAATATAAGAATTAAATAAGGGTGTACATGGTCCGAATTGGGTCGAAGGATTTTTTTTTACCTATCCAGAGGTTTGGGTCGGTTAGGTTGGTAATCTAACCCAACCCGAAACTTTTACAACCCCAACTCAACCCAAAACTTTCACAACCCCATTTCAACCCGAAACTTTTACAACCCAACCCAACGTGTCAAAAATTTTTTAAAGTTTTATTTATCTAATTATTTGGATACATAAAATATATTAAGATTTCACAAACAAACTCAAATCAATCGACTAACAAATTGGTAACATATTAACCTACCTTATTTATATAAGTTGTGATATAATAACGTTGCAACCAAGGATTAGTCGATAATTATTGACAAAAAATAAAAAAAAAATAAAAATAACGAAAAAAAAAATTGTAACATATTAACCTACATTGATATAATAATGTTGCAACAAATGATTAGTGGAAAGGAATTTAGAGTATAAGGAATTCAGAATAATGTTGCAACATTGTCATAAAATTCGGGTGCGAGTGCTGAACTGGTCTCATTACCATTGACAAACTCATTAATATGAAATGATTTTTAATATATTTTATATATTTTTATTTGGCTCGGGTCAACCCGAAAATTTTGCCCATGAACTCGAAACCGAACCGATTCAGTTCGAGTTAAAAAAATGAATCCAACCGTACCCGAAATGTTAATCCAACCCAACCCAACTCTTATAGTTCGGGTTGAATGTACATGTGTAGAATTAAATTGACAATTTAATCACAAAATGAGGAAGGGAGGGGGAGGGACCTAAATGAAAATTGAGGAAGAGGAGGGACCTAAATGAAAATTGAGAAAAAGGGTTGGCGGGTGAAAATAAAATAGGGGAGGGACCGAAATGAAAATTATGAAAAATTAACGAACTAACCGTTCCCAACCAAAAACCGCGGCACCCCAAAAGAACAAACAGATTCGCATTGCGATTCCGTCGTTTTCTCAACCTCCTCCGTGTTCGTGTTGGACTCTTTCCATTTCGTTACTTGCTTCGATTTCCAGCAACGACATTAGCAATCCATTTTCGTAATCATGGAGGTTTAATCGGGAGGAAGTTTTGTTTTTCCAATCTGTACGTCGAGATTCAATGTCGCTGAATATGAATTAGTTAGTGAGTCGATTGCAACGGACGATCTGATTTTCGAATCCACTGCTCGAAGATCACAAAGGTGAGCAAACTTGCGCGTTATTTTTTCATTTTTTGATTGATCGATTGTTCGGCGTCTCTGAAATTTGTCAAATTCTATTTCGATTTGGATTTTACAATAATTTTCATCCGTATTGATTTGTGTTGGAATTTGGCTCAATATATGTAGCAGGTGTGTTTCTAATCGTATCCTGCACGTATGTATAAACTTTTTCTTTAATCATAATCTCGTCGAGTACTTCGATTGTGTTGGATAACAGGAGCTATGGATCGGATTAAACCAGTATACACTCGACAGAAAAGTAACGCTGGCACCCCACTGGGACCAGCGTCGCCATTGGTACAACCGTATGGACACCATGCGCGATCAGGTTCGGCTGGCGTGGCAAATTCGAAGAGAGGACAGAACAATGCAACGAAAGCTGCAGCGCAAAGGCTTGCAAAAGTGATGGCAAGTTCAGCTGATGACGAGGATGAAGAAGATGATCTTTCTTATGATTTGAGTTTGGCGAGTGGCACAGGGGGCATTGGATTAGCAGGTGGAAGATCAGTCAGATCCCGCTCTCCTATGGTAAAAATCGGTTTTAGTTGCAATATATTTGTTCAGGTTTGCATGACATTCTGTTTCTTTATATGATTCATGTGTGTGACAGTTCAGGCATGAAGGTTAGTGCTGTTTCTGCTCGCTTCTTACTATTTGAATTTCTAGGTTACAGCTTGTCGTTTACATCCATTTTCTTAATCTTGACTGAGAACATGTTAGCTATTAGCTTCGGCTTTCTCCTTTTCAAATAAAAGCTATTTTCCCTTGCGGTTGCAATGGTGAAAGCACAGATATGGAGATCTTTTAGTTTGATAACATAGCCGTGAGAACGAAAAAGTGCCATCCGTTAGGAATCACGACTCTCAATAATGGTATGATATTGTCCACTTTGAGCATAAGCTATCATGACTTTGCTTTGGGCTTCCCCAAAAGGTTTCATACCAATGGAGATAGTATTCCTCACTTATACACTTACGATCTTCCACTAAATTAACCAAATTGGGACTCACTCCCAATAATCCTCAACGCCATCTAATTCTTTATGCAAATTAGTATGCGATTCTTTTTGTCCAAGTTGGAGCATATGAGACAATTAAATGTTAAATGGACATGTATTAGTTGAACTAAAAGAATCACCAAACTCCAAATTGATAAAGATGGATTGTCTCATCTTAATATGATCTCATTCTTATTTTGTAGCATTTTGATTAGTCATAAACCCCATTATGAATTAATATTTTAGTTTTAAACGTCAACACAATCTAGAGATCTTCTTGAGCAGTTAGATTGTGCAGTTAGCCTTTGATTTTCTTTTACGTTGATTGCTCATTTGCATCATTATATAATCATTATAGCCATCTGTGTTATACTACTAATAAATGTTATTTTCATGTTTTACTTGCAAGTCTAATACGTGCTTAAACTTTAAATATAGCCGTCTGCTCGTACTGTTCAAGAACCTACTTCTGGACATGTGGGATTGGGGGGTCGACCATCTCAAACTGTAAATCATATGGAGCAACCAATGTCGGCTCGTACAGCGCTAGGACAACGACCATCTCGTTCTGATACTAATGCTGAACAAGCACCCATTACTCGCACTTCAACCGCTAGTCGACCATCCCAGCTTCCCAACTCCGTAGAGCAACCTACATCTACTCGTACAGCATCAGTTAGTCGTCCAAATTTAGGAGTCAAGACAGTTCCATTGGTACCCTCTTCTGTATCTATATCACTTAAACCAACATTGCCAGTAACTCCGAAGGAGAGTCAATCTGATTCTAGAACATCACTTAGACCAGCCTTGCCTGTAACTCCAAAAGAGAGTCAATCTGATACTAGAGCATCACTTAGATCAACCTTGCCTGTAACACCAAAGGATAGTCAATTTGATACCAAAATGTCACTTAGACCAACGTTGCCCGTAACTCCGAAAGAAGGTCAGTTTGATCCTAAAATATCACTTAGACCAAGCTTTCCAATAACTCCAAAAGAGGGCCAGTTTGACGCCAAAAGAGATAAGAGGTATTAGCCAATGTATTTCTTATGTCATTATCATCAATATGTCCCTTTTGGCTACTATGCTAATTTTTCAAACAGAGAAACACCATTCTTATGTATAGCTATGCAATTACAACTTAATGTTAGATCACTGACCAAAAAAGTTATCTTCTTGAAGGCTTGATAGTGCGAACATTTTATGTGTATAGTATTTGTATTTAGAAAATCCTATGTTGATAACAGTCTGGGCATGGTGGTTTGGATACCATAAAATGCAGTCTATGTTAGCAGTGTTTAGGATTTTATTGCTTTGTTAACGTTTTTTTTTTTTTTTTTTTTTTTTTTTTTTTTTTTTTTTTTTTTTTTTTTTTTTGTGTGTTATTTAAAAGAACTCTTATTTGGGAGGAAAGGCAATGCATCTTGTTGTTATCAAAGAACTTTGATTTCCACTACCTTTTCATAGCTTGCTAAATTTTCATATTGAGGTTTAATTCTTGTCGCTAATATTTGCTGCTCGAATGTCTATTCCATGATTGTGGTTGTCCTTGAACAGGCTGTCTTTGGATATGGGAAGCATAAACTTCAGAGACAATAACAACCAGCCTTCCAGTTCTGCTTTACAAGATGAGGTATAGGGTACCCTTACAGCCAATTAATAGTCTGAGTCGAGTCCCTTAAATTCATTAAAGATTAACACGTCAATTTACTGTCACTCACAAATATCATCTCCATCTTCATTTTCTTTTCTTTCTTTTTATATTGCAACATCCATTCAGAAATAATGTCTTCATCTCACCCACAGTCATATGTTTCTGCTGACCCAGCTAGCTTGCTGGAAGAATCCAAATAATGGACTTGTTATCACACGAAATGTATCTGGCCATTTTAGAGGTCTACTGGTCTAGTCTTTCCAGAAAGGAATTACAACTTTATGTGCTTCTTGTGCTGAGTTTTTCTTTTTGTTATTTATTTAAGATCAAGTTAACGTGCTTCGTTTCTACTTCCTTGTCTGAACTGAGATATTTAGAAGCATGTATAAAGATATTGGCCTTTCCAGATTCTGCTAATGATAATGATGCTATTTGTGCAGCTTGATATGGTACAGGAGGAAAATGAAAGTTTAGTTGAAAAGGTGATGCCAACAACTTTTCCGGTTCTTCTTATGCGAGTGTTATTGGCTGTTTCTTGTATAATTAGTGTCATCAGTTCAACACGAACAATTTATACCTGAATGGAACAATCCTGTTTTCAAAATCACTGATTTAATTAAGAAAAAAAGGCTCTGTAATTTAAGAGCTCATTTGTTTTTTATATGAAAACTAGTTCAATGCCCAGACTTCTCCTAAACTACTTGGCTCAGTCTGACTAATCTAGTGCAAGCACAATACGTAACTCTAGATAATGTCCTTACATTGATAGGATTTTCATTTATTTCATTTGGCATGTATCTAATATGTGCCTCCCCAGCTTCGACTTGCAGAAGAAAGATGTGAGGAAGCAGAAGCTAGAGCCCGACAGCTTGAGAATCAGGTAAAAAAAAAAGCTGGCTTGTATCTTCTCCACTATTTGGAAGCATTATTTTCACTTAAAATACTCTGCTCATGCTATGGGAAAATACTAATTTTATATCTACAAAAACAACCTTTAAAATATCGTCCATTTATCCCATCTAGTTCACTGAATTATTCGCGTTGCCACTGGACAATCTATAGATTAATTCATACCATCCCGTGAACGCAGTTCTCTTTTTCCTCTTCTTCTTCTGGTTTGTCTTCGTTAGTATTTATGGTGTTAGTCATTGGAATTATATTTGCATTCCATCTGATTTTGCTTCCCACTATTAGAGTGGATTTTTTTTTTTTAATGATTTCTGGAACAAAGAAGTCGTCTATCTAAATGTTTTTAACGAGTTTCTTTCTTCCAAGGCCAGAAAGAAAATTCTTGGGTAGGGTATCTTTCTGATGAACTAACCCGCTTGGTTCCTTTTGTAACAACTCTGTTGCATACGTGTGGTATAGTCCATGTTGTGTTACACTTTATAGTTGTTGCATAACCGTTCGTTTACTGGTACAGAACTAGATCTATGGTATAATGATTGGAACATCCCAACATCGTCAAATAAATAATCTCATCCAATGTACACATTTTGAGTATTTAAATGTGATTTTTAGGTTTCTATGCTTGGAGAAGGTGTAACACTGGAAGCCCGTCTTTTGAGCAGGCTAGCTCCCGACCTTTCTATCCACTTCCAACTTGCAAGCGACTTCAGTTTTCATAATATCTAATAATTCATTACTGTTTTGCTTCCAGGAAGGAGGCAGCTCTGCAGCAGAGAGAGGTTTGTCCTACTAAAACTAGCAATATTATCAATTTCTTTTCTTCTGAATAATATTGCACTGTATGGGTTAATATTCAGCCGCCTCCATGGAAAAGGACCATCAGGTTGAACTTTCCCAATATCCTTTAAAAGGACAGAGTGGAACCGGGAGATAAGTGTGTATTTACTATGCCAGTGTGATTCCTAAATTCCATGCTACACACTAAAAGTTGGATGTCCTGAAAGTCAAGGAACCGTAATAGATCAAGGATCAATGACAATTGACAGTGTGGATGCATGCTTGTTTGCTGCTAATGCAGCGTATCCTTGAAACTATTCGATAACTTTTTAAACTAGAAGATACCATTCATCTTCATGATTTTTTTTTTTATTTTTTTTTTATTTTTTTTGTGAATTTAACAATTGTGGGTGTGTGAGATCTAACAATTGACCTTTATAATTGTAATAGGTGTCCTTTCTATAGCTTATACAATGGAAAAGTATGTTAATAAGTGTCTCGCATAAAGTAACCACTCCACTGGCCCTCTGTTCATCCTAGTTTTGAAATCTAAAGATTTCTTCCGTGTACTTTTGAGAGCCTTCCCATCACCTAGAAACCAAATGCCCAGATTTTGAAGGAATCATTGGAAGAATTTGAAACAAATGCTACTACTTGAAACGACGTCGGTAATATAAACTGAAGAACAGCCATTCTATGTAATGTCAACAGTTGAAAATATAAAAGAACGATTAAAAAATGGAAGTAATAAGTGCAATAACTTTAAAAAATAGTGCTCGTATCTAGTGTTCTTAATTGTGTGGATGAACCTTATTGTTTTTCTTGCTTGAAATGAGGACAAACGTTATAGAATTTGAGTAACTGTCTTACTTGTGGTAGTGTGTAACATGTGCTTGAATTCAGTTTCCTTATTATCCTACTTTTATAATCATGATGCAAATGACTTTTTAGGTTAAATTAAGTTTGCTTCATTAATAGGTACTTTCGAATTATTTCAATGTGTATTTAGATATTGGATCTATTTGATCTCTGTACTTTAGGAAGTGTGCACTCTTTAAATTTGAAGGATGAGTTTAACAAGCCATCCATTGGCTCTCGTGGTTGTGACCTCAAAAAAGTTAAAGTTCAATCTGAGCGAGCCCAAGGCACTTTTTGAACTTTGAACCACTTTGCTAATTGTGAATCCCTCTGGAACATTCAGTTTCTTGGCTTTCTTTTTGTTCCGTGACGGTCTTTTTCGGGGCGACCACGCCAGTGTTGTTAGATTGTCTTCAAACATCTTCTCGACTCCAGAAAGCTCTCATTCTTTCGTCACTGCCTCGTAATTTAGGGGCTCCACTTCTTGAAAACAAATCATGAATCTTTCTAGGATATCCGCTTCCACTTGCTGTTGGCAGAATCAGACTCACTTCAGTTGGGATAAAACCACAATAATTATTTCTGATTTTAACACCCACATCAACCCAATCAAGAAGTAAGGAGCTTTTTTCCCCATACCCTTCAAAGCCACCAATTGCCTCAATCGCCTTCAGATTCCATAAATGCAGGGGAATGTTTTGAACTTTCTCCCAAACACCATAACAAACAAGTTTTCTGGAAATCACGAAATTGGTTAACTCGGGAGGATAGCAGAATCTGGTTGTGCATGGTGTTTGGTGGCCCCCTGTTATGATGGTCACAACAGAATAGAAATAATCTGCTAACAAACACAATAGAATTAATATGGCCCCCTGTTATTTGGATTATTTGGATTCTATTGTTGCCACCATAGCAGGGGGACACCAAACACCATGCACAACCAGATTGTGCTTTCCTTCCGAGTTAACCACTTTTGTGATTTCCAGAAAACTCTCTTTTATTCCAGATTTTCTGAATCCATATAAAGCCATTTATGCAATCAGTTTTGTGGAAGAGTTTTTGGGAATTTGGGGAGAGGAAAAGGTCCCGAAGAGAAACAAGACTTAATTATACTAAATCCCTCGTCGGGGATTAAGGTTTATTTTGTTGTTTGTTGAAGATTCTGTCAGATTGTAATCCACCCAAGAAAAAAATGTAAGTCCCCCCACAATCTCTGTCCCCCCGACCTTTCTCCCAGCAGACGAAGATGCCGACGACAGCTCATCCCTTCTTTTTCCGAATGTGCCTGAATCTACTCTTTGTACACTTATAATGTCATCCTCTCTCTCGTGCACGGTTAAGATAGAATATAATTCCTCGTGTAGATTTGATAAGACATTTAAAGGAACGGTCGTAAAAATCACAGAATCTCGTCTCGAGAAAAAGTTAGCCCATTCAGCTGACGAAGTCGCTTTAGTTTGGTTAACAGGCTCGAGATAGAAGAATCTGGACTAAATTAATCTATCCTTCTCTTTTAATGTTTGGTCTATTTATATTTAACAAAGGATTATGTCCTTGATACGTGTGTTGTGTAACTAAGGTGAATCCACCCCCTCCTTGCAGGCTGCTTTGAGAGTTGCATCACAATCTCAAGGGGGCAGAGGTACTCAGCATATTGCTGCACTTAAAACTGAAGCAGAGGTATGCAGAAGTTGAAATCTGTATAAAAGAAATTATTTCCTACTAGTATTGGCATTATTGGATGGGCATAAAATATGAATGATCTATTAACTTTCACTCATTGGTGCTTTGACTCAGACTGCAAGGGATGAGGCAACATCTGCTTTGGAGCATTTGCACGAAGCCGAGGCTGAGTTGCAGTCGCTTAGGATTATGACCCATAGAATGAAACTGACCAAGGAAGAAATGGTCTGCAGTTCACGTTTCAGAGTACTTACTTCCTTTCTGGTCCTATCTTAGGCATACTTGTCTGAAATACTTCTTTAATGCTAGGAAGAGGTTGTTTTGAAGAGGTGTTGGCTTGCTCGATACTGGAGCTTATGCGTCCGTTACGGTGATTTTTTTTTTCTTCTATGGAACTTGCATGGCGTACTCTTGTGTTCTTTCAAATTTCCCAGAATTACAATATCCAGATACCCTATTCTCTGCTGCAACAAATAGTCTGGTCCCAAGAGTGAGATCCGCACCATAGAATCCTTTGTCCACTTTGCTTTGAACTAGAACTGCAAATGAAAAGATAGATATTGGGCCATTTTCCTTATCTTGGGACCTAGACAAAAAAATCTCATTTTTTTAATGTTCATTCTTAACTGGAATAGCAATGAAACAATAATATTAGCGAGTTGTAAATTTAAAATCAACGTGAAAATAGTGGAACATAACTAATATTTTGACGTAAAATGAATATCAGGCAGTTAATAAAGTTTAGAAGTCTTTACCAGGATCTTGTCTAAAAAACCTGTTATGATCTTGATTTGCATGACTATTAACAAATTCAGACGTTAACGGGCATTATGGGATGGTTATTCACAGGACATGCGTTGTTCTCAGTTGGAATAAGCAGCTTCTATCCAATAAACTTGAAATAGGCCTTTGGGCATGTTGAAGTTTTGGATGTAGTCCACGCCATTGTATGTCAAAATTGTTTGTTCATTTTCCAAACACACTGGTTCCCATTCTTGTAGATCAAGTAGAACTGTTAGCTTTCTAACTGTTCTTTTTGATTCGTACAATCATTGATAGAGTCATGGAGACAATTTCTCAGTTTTCTATGGAACACTGAATATCTTCTGTCATATGCCCTATGGTGGATTTCAACTACCTCTGGACTAACTTAGAGATCCTTAGGCTGATAATTTTTTTTTAACTAAATACTTGGCAGGTATTCATGCTGAGGTTGCTGGAGCAAGATCTGAATACTGGTCATCTTTTACTTCAAGTCCTGTTGATGATGTCTTGGAAGCTGGAAAGAAAGCTAAAGAGGAGACAGGTAAAAGTAAAACTCTTGTCAAGCGATGGAAATGTTTAAGATCTCTCTCTCATTTTTCCTATGGTTCTTATTACCTTTATGTGGATGTTCATTGACGTTGTTACACTTTTCTATTACAATCAGAAACCAATAATTTGGAGGGCAGAGAAAATCAACGAGACTTGAATGAACATTCTAGTGAGGCAAATGTCGAGAGCATGCTTGTAGTGGAGAGAGGTTTACGGGAGCTGGCTGCATTGAAGGTTCCAGCTATATTTATACACTTGAAAGTCTTGCAAATTCACTGCTTTTTTTTAATATTTTAATTTAATCTTCTAGATTTATAGAACAAAGAAAAGATTTCCACGACAGGGAGTCTTCACTATTCAATGGACACCAGGAACTCATCCTTTTAGAAAAAGAAATAAAAAATAATTATCTATGCTAACTTCAATAAATAAGCAACACGAGAGAATGTACCACAGAAGCTAAGCAAAAGAGAGAGAGAGGGGAGACCAAAAAGAAACAAAAATCCATGAAGAGAGGGAGGGGAGACTAAAAAAGGACACGCGGTGAGAACCTGGCCCACTAACAACCCTTGAAAAAACCCAGGAAGAGAGGGGGGGGG
>NW_019268522.1:1547909-1575148 GCF_002738365.1 Cucurbita moschata | reverse complement strand
GGGGGGGGGGGGAGGTTACAATAACTTGATGGTTACTCAGTACGAACGGCAAATAAAAATTGAAAAGGAGAGAGGAATGAAATACAAGACTCGAGGCAACAACAGAGTTTCTGTTTTGAGCTCCAGCAGCATCTATTTTTCTCTATTTTGCAAGGGATGAAATATAATATGCTTTTTCAAATTTGCATCTTCATTAAATTGAATGTTGCATGAAATTCATTTATCTCTAAATCATCACACCCGGAAGTAATGAAACATATTAGATTATACAAATATATTTTACGAAAATGTATTAACAGCAATGGAACATATTAAAAGATATTAGTATTTTTTTCGGAAAATGTATTAGTTAGCGCATCCCTGTCACTTGTATTCAGGTTCTTAGGTAATGGTGTTACTTTCCGCATGTCATGCCTATAATTATGTGCTTCTTCATTTAATATAGCAAAAATGATATCTTGGGGAAAACGTTAAGGGAGAGATGCAATTCTCTTGGTTAGTATGTTTGTACCATGAAACTTACCTTAATACAAGAACATCTGTTCAGTGAAATAGAGTTTCATATACTATCAAGGCTCTTTCATGACCAATCCATATCAGTAAACTGATCAGTCATATAAATTATATCATATGTGGTCTTGAGCTATCTTTAAGTATTCACCTCTGCACTCATGTTTTTGTAACTGTAAATATTTTACTATTTCAATTCAATTTTACATGAATATGAGTGGTAAAGATGTTTCTATGTCAAGTTGGAGTGTTTCAAATTCTAATCATGAATGTAGTGTTCTTTCTAGGTATAGTTGGTAATGAGAAATTTTTCACTTCAACTTGTAGCTTAGTTATTAATATTTATTTATTTTTTATTTATGTGACTATAAGTTTCTAATGAAATTATTTTGAAGGTAGAGGACGCAGTGGCTCTTGCAATGGCTCGTGAGCGACGTGCAAATTTGCTAAAACCAGGTGAGAAATCATATAAAAGAAGTTCTATTGACTGTACCGATTGTCAAATTATGCATGAGATAAACATTGGAAGACAACAAAATATACCTTCTCCACTGGAATTGGAACTGCATTTTGGTTTACACGTTTGATATTGAACTTCCAATCCCATTTAGTTCTAGAATATTTTTGCCGAAGTTCTACACACGAACTTATTCTGTCCACACTTAGCCTTTATTCGTACTGATTAGGAGCATCGGGAGTCTTCACTGATGCTGTTAGTTCCAATATAAATGAGACTACATAATTGTCCGATTTTCCATTAATTCTAGCTGTCATAGACTCAGGTGAGGGACATGAGAGTTAATATGAGCATTCTAACTGTGTTTTCCGTTCTTGCTATTGCGTAGATGAAGCGAAGCTGCCAATAGAAGGACAATTTGAAGCCTTTGGTATGTTATCTGAAAACACTGAACTCATTTCGTTTCTATTTTTATGTGGTCTAAATTTGGTATTTATGTAAGACATGAGAAAGATTTGTAGCATGACTTGAAGTACAACACATTGACTTGGGAGTCATTTATGATATACATGAGGTTTTAAAAATGGAAATCAATATATTAAGAGTCGTGCTAATAAGTTTTGCTAATTTCTTTTGCATACTACACTAGTTTTCGGATTGATATGTGAGGCCTCCAATTATTCGTACTTATTCTAGAAAAGGGTAAAGAGGGGATAGAGTGATGAACAACGGTTAGGGAGGGGACCTTTTGGGATCGTGCGCATACAGTAAAGTAATGTGGAAGTTATGTAGAGGTTTTTGGTTTACGCTGAGGAGGAATTTTTTGTGGACAACAAATCTAGGAGAGAACCTAACTCTCTAGAAAAGCTGGGAGAAAAGCACTAATAACCCACTCCCTATTGAAGTACTCCCAATAGAGGGGTGTTGGTTTTCTATTTGTGTTTCCACTGGTAACCAAATCGAAGTTATCGATAACGTAATTCATTATGGGAAGTGTCTATCAATTGCCAACTAATAGAATCTTTCTATCCGTAACATGATTCATGATGGTCGCAATCTTGAAAAGTGATTGTTCAGAGCTTGCATAGAAGAATGAGAACATTTATGTTATTTGTAAAAGTGGAATGTTGAGGATTATTGAGAGAAGTAGTCCACATAATTAAGAGGAAGTTCATGGATTTATAAGAGAAAGTAAGGCCATGAGAGCTTATGCTCAAAGTGGACAATATCATACCGTTATGGAGAGTCGTGATTCCTAACATGCAATTTTTTCGAAAATAGTTTATTATGACTGGTTTGAAATTTAAAAAGGAGGCTAGGAGTGGCTTTAGGCTCTGGTTTGGTTTTAGATCATAAACGGTGAGAGGTTAACGTTTAACTATTATTACTGAGTCTTGTGCATGCTATAAATTTATTATTGTTTTTCAAGTTTTTACTTTTAACTATCGAACTGCAAATTAAGCGGACTCTCTTCAGTTCTTGTAAACCTTATGCTAATTGTTTTAAATGAAATGCCCTTGCAGAATTAAGCCACGAGGAGGCAGAGGATGTATCTTTTAAGCAGGTATTTTGACTTCCTCTTTTTAATCAACTTGTTTATCCATGTGTGTGTGTGTGTTTACATGGATTGCCTTTGAAATCTATTTTTAAAAAACTCTCTTGAGCACTTATAATTTATAAAATTGAAAGCTGAATCAAAAAATTAATAAGTCAAACGTTTTCTAACAGGATCTATAAAACAATATTTGAATTGATTATCAAATTATCAAAATTAGAAAATCAATTGTATAATACTATTTTATGGGTTTGTTTCCTTAAAGCCGCATAAAGATAATTTTTATTTATGATATAGGCTTGGCTCACTTATTTCTGGAGGAGAGCAAAAAATGAAGAACTCGAACCAGACATCGTTGGTGAACGCTTGGAGTTCTGGATCAACCACAGTAACAAATACTCTTCTCATGATGCCGTTGATGGTTCGTTCTCTTTCTCTTTCACGCCGCATTCTCATGTTTTTGTTCTCTAAATCAATTTTGTGGAGAGAAATTTTCATTTCAATTCTTGGATGGATTTTACCGACCTGATAGTTAGCTACTTACTTTAGTCTAGAATCGAAGAAAGCTGTCTACATTTGTCAAGAGAGCCTCCAGTGAAGGCTGCTGATGAAAACCTTGAATGGGCTACCCATAGATAGTTTGCTTCCTATGAGTTATGACCAACCTAAAAGCGTATGGATATATTATAATTGAGCACGTTTGGTGTCGTTGTGCCTTACCTCCTCCCTTTTCTCAGTTGTTAATGTTTGCGAAAAGCTAGAAGTTCAACAAGTTTTTAAAAACTCGATTCTTGATTTTGGGAATGACCAACATTCCTCCCTCATAGGATCAGGTCATTTCCATTTTTCATTCCCAAAATTTATGACCTATTTTCTTTTTCAAAGACTTCCTTTTCACCTGGATCTTGCGATAGGTGGAACTAAGATCGATCATATTCACATACCCATAAACAGAAATTAAACAAAGAGACACAAAGATTTACGTAGTTTGGAGAGAAGAAATTTCCCTAGTTTGGAGAGAATAAATTTCCCTACATCCACGGATAGCAACCAAACTCAATAATCTAAGTGTTTACAAAGTGTATATCTCACACTCTCACACTACAAAAACTCTCAACAAAGTTCCTCCCAAATGTCACTCAACAAATACAAGATCATACACAAACTCAAACTCTATACATCTCAACCATCCTAAACAACCCTTTATATAGGCATAGAAGCATTAATGTCATATGAATCAAGATGATTCATGTGTCGAAATGAGTTATGAACTAAATAAATGAGAGTTATGAACTAAATAAACGAGAGTTATGAACGAAATAAATAAGAATATGAACCAAAAATAAATGAACCAAAGGAGAGTTATGAACCAAAATAAATGAAAATACATTAGGAGATACATACAAACTTTGTTTTCCTTTGATTTCGGATTTAATCTTCAAAAAACACAATATTATAAATTGGATTCACACCTCATAATATATCTCGTTTCAAGTGATTTTCGGTTTAATTTTATTCACATATTAAGAATGGTGTAGAATATGAAAGAATCATTGATATCAAAATTTTGTTTGATTTTAATGATATATGGAACAGTTGAGCGAGGGCTTATAGAGCTGAGGAAGCTAGGCATTGAAAACCAGCTATGGGAAATATCTCGCAGAGGGCTAGAGATGAACACCAACCGCAAACCTCGTCAATCTGACTTCTGAAGTTACGGTGAACTTCATTTCCATGAGAGTATTCATTCATATTCATCTCCTGAAGGCCTCCCTCTGCATCCACCTGCCAATTTAATAAGGTACAATTTATTTAAACATCAGGTCTATTACGCAACTAACTAGACAGGAATGAACTAAGTTTAAACCCTAATTTCTTTCATAAATGTTGAGAATACAGTTTAAGAACTTTTAATAAAGCTTAAAATTGGTCTCTATTGTTGATTGTTCTAAGGAAAAAAAAGAGAGTAGTCTTGAAAAAAATTTTAAAATATGTTCATAGAGTGTCTTTTTCTGATGGAAAAAATTATAGGGGTTAATTTTAGGATTTATTGAAGGCTTTACTGGGTGTTTGAAGGTGAAGGAAAAAATAGATTCGAGACTGGCCGTTGTCCGGTTCAGTCAAATTAATTTTTCTTTCGTCTTTATAGGAGAGTAAAAGAGAAAAGAAAGGACAAGATCAAGAAGTCGAGGTTCAATTGAATTAATCTTTCTTCTTCTTTTACAGTGAAATCAGGGAGAGTTAATTCATTAGCCGCTTTCTTCCCTGTAATTAAAATAGTAACAAAAGTTTAAAGTTTAAGAACGAAAATTGAATGAAACTCAAACTATAGGATCGTAGGTCTAAGTTTATTATTATTATTGTCGGGAAATAAATCTGTTTTTTTTTTTTTTTTTTTTATATATGGTTTCTGGTGCAGATGGAAGATTCTCAGAGTTCACATATTACACACTCGATCCCTCTATTTTTCTCATCTGTTTCGTCATGAGAAGGTTGGTGTTCTTGAGGATCATCAGCTAATACTCTTCAATTTCTCATTTGTTTTATTTTTTTTAAGCTTACATGTGGTCTTGATTTTGACCCTAAGAACTATGTAATTTAATTATGATGCTCCTAAATTAAGTAATAAACGGCCTGCTCTTCCACTAGAGTTTCAATTTTGATTTATTTCAGAGCCTTTAGTCTAATTTATAAGATTAGAAATGTCTTGTAATTATTAACTTTTTAAAGGTTGAATTACAAATTTAGTTCGTTGAAATGGTTAGGATCATGTTTTATAGTTTAATAGAACTCTAAGAAACAGCCCCTTTTATAGAATTGTATTAAAGATATGGATTATTTAAAGGATTTTATCAAATTACAAGTAGAAAATGCTAATTTTTTATTTTTATTTTTTAAATTATCATAACCAAATTTATAATTTAAAGCTAAAATATAAAATGTCTTATTAGTAAGAGTTCGAAGAGAAGAAATGTAATTGAAGTCTCATTCATCTTATTATTATTGATTAAAAATATAAAGAAAAAAAACACAATTAGAGATTTAGCGAGATTATCAAATTTTTAAGTTACTTATTTTTTAGCTAATAGGATGAACTAAATGAGTTCTACATTATGAACTATGTTTCATGCATATCACTTAGATGTGCTTTAGAAAATCACGGAGAAAATGAAGAAATCTAATATGAAAAGAGGAAAAATCAAAATACATAAAAAGAGAATCGAATTCTATTCGTATTGTATCGGAGATAAATCTTGGTCATTCCCGCCTCCATTTCAGTTCAACGAACCTAATTCTAATTGTTTTGTTCCAAAGCAAACGAGCCTAATTCTAATTCTAATTGTTTCGTCTTATTCAGACATTTATGACCAAGAAACACTGGATTCTCTTTCGAGTAGGTGCTGAAAGGAGAAGGAAGGCTAAAATGCCAACATGCGTCTATTATTGAATTCACCCGACTCGATAGTACCCCATTTTTAGAACGTCCAGTGCCCAAAGTCACTGAATGGGTATAGACGACAAGGAGAAGAAAGGCCGAAATGCCAACATGCATCTATTATTGAATTCACCCGACCCGATAGTACCCCATTTTTTGAACGTCCAGTACCAAAGTCACTGAATGGGTATAGACGACAGCCAATCACTATAACCAAAATGTTTACGAGCATATCTTTCTATCAAAGATTTCTTGCATAGGGGCAAAAGAATGATGAAATTAATAAAACTCAACGCTTCAATGATAGCGGAAGATTTGACACCCAAGTTCCCTCTCCCACTCTCTCTTTAATTACCTCTAACTACAGCTAAAAGACCTCTCCCACTAATGGGAAGACCTCTTCTAATGCCTTTTTACCCTCAACAGCTTATACAACAGGATTTCTATATACAAAGTCAGTCAAATATGGCATAGAACGAACCATGTTAATTAAGCTCGTCTCTTACTCAATCGCCAAGAGTTAGGTTCGTGATATCTGTCGTAGAGCGGTTCGATACGCTCTTGCCTCTTTCGCTTGCTCATCTTTGTTGGATCTGCAACTTTGAAGTATCTTGGAGCTAATTCAACGAGCCATTTGGGATCTATGACTGTTACTTCGCGCATGTATTCTTTTGTCGTCATGACCAGCTCGTGGTATATGACCCAGTCGGGCTGTCTTTGGAATAATGCACTGCTCGGATGGATATAAACTGGTTGGTTTTCGACTAGAGTCCGATAACCCTCTTGAGGATCCTTTCTGGCTGCATGGAAAAAGAATCCGGCTGTGATGGCCTTCCTTATCTGAGTGAAATTCTTGCCTGCACTCACTACGTCCAATTTATACCTGAAATTAGGAACAACGTGTTGGAGTTAGAAAGGGAAGGAAGAGACTCATAGGAACGGTAAGATGTTAGTATCCGGAGAATACAAGACAGTAAACCACCTACGCCTCAAAACCATTTTAACTCGAACTTTCATACAAACATTATTATGCATCTCGCCGAAACTTCATTCAAATGCCTTTTCCAAATTCTTCAACGTTTTGCTAGTATTCTTGTAACAACCCAAGCCTACCACTAACAGATGTTGTCCTCTTTAGGCTTTCCCTTTCGGGCTACCCCTCAAGGTTTTAAAACTCGTTTACTAGGGAGAGGTTTCCACCCCCTTATAAAGAATGCTTCGTTCCCCTCTTCTATAAATGTGGGATCTCACAATCCACCCCATTAGGTGCTAGCATCCTCGCTAGCACATCGTCCGGTGACTGGCTCTGATACCATTTGTAACAACCCAAACCCACCACTAGCAGATATTGTCCGCTTTGGGCTCGTTATATGTTGCCGTCAGCCTCACTGTTTTAAAACGCATCTACTAGGAAGAGGTTTCCACACCCTTATAAGAAATGCTTCGTTCCTCTCTCCCACCAATGTGAGATCTCACGATTCTTAACAGAATACATAGTTTGCTGGTTCAGCCTGAATCTATTCAGACCAAATATATTTATACTAGATAACATACCAGCGTGTAAACTACATGGTTTCTTTTGTGAAAGAAGCTAGAGAAAAATGAAGGAATATACACTATAAGCCCAACAAGAAGACATCCAAACCTAAACTCCTTAAAGGAAAGGACTCCACTCCAATTTATATGACCTGTCTCATAATTACAAAAAGATCATATAACCAATGCCCCCAAAGAGATATTAAGCCTAACAACCTCTCAAACCTCTTCACACGATCTCCACCTCTTTAAAGCTCATGTTATTCCTTTCCCATAAAATAGAAAATAAACTAGCAGGTCATAAAACTTTTCCCTTCTCCAAAAGGGGAAATTTTAGAAGCACTCCCCAACAGAGCAGCCATCATTACTCCGCACATGTAAATTTATGTTCAAACAAAATAGTTAAAAGGCAAATGCATGCATGCAAGACAAGACAACAATAGACAATCGTAACTAAAGACAACAGTTCAACAAAAATAATATCATGAGGAGACAGAAGATCATACTTGTCCATAATCGAAAGAAGTTGTTTCCTCACGTCCTGCGCTCTCCTCAAGGACCGAGATTGAACAAAATTCTCAAAACACCAGGGGCCTGAAAAGTTTTTGGCTTTCCATGCCTCATAAACTGCAAGCAAAGTCAGATGATCTCCCTCTGGCTGGAAAAATTTGGCCCTTTTCTGATCAGCCTGGGCTTGTTTTTCCCTTGGCCTGTAAAAGATATTTCCAGTCTGAATCATAGCAATTATTGTCAAGATCTCATCACTGCATCCAAGATCCACACTAGCTAGCAGCATTTTAGACAAAGGTGGATCTAACGGAAACTCGGCCATTTTTCTACCCAACTTAGTCAGAAGTCCTTCTTCGTCAAGTGCTCCTAGACTGTAAAGTTGTTCCATTGCTGAAATTAGAGCTTGGGGTGAAGGTGGATCCATAAAATCAAATGACAGAAGATCATTTATCCCCATTGCTTTCATAGTAAGAGTAGTATGACCAAGATTAATCCTCTGGATTTCTGGTATTGATGTAGGAGACATCTCATTGCGATAAGCACTCTCAGTATAGAGGCGGTAGCATTTTCCAGGTCCTGTTCGTCCTGCACGACCTGCACGCTGTTTGGCTGATGCTTGTGAGATTGGTGTAATAACAAGAGAATCAAGCCCTTGCTTTGGGTTATATACATTCTGTTTAGCGAATCCAGGATCAATAACATAAAAAATTCCATCTATTGTCAACGAGGCCTCAGCAATGTTCGTAGCCACTACAACTTTCCTTTTACCCGGAGGAGCCGGTTCAAATATCCTGGACTGCATTTCACTGGGTAAGGCACTGTAGACTGGTAGAATAATTAACTCGGGAACGTTTTTACCAAGTCCTTTCATTCTCTCGTAGAGCGACTGACATGCAAAATCAATCTCCTCCTGACCAGTCAAGAAAAGAAGTACGTCTCCTTCAGGTTCTGTCAAGTGGATCTGCAAGACAGTGATTAAGGCAGCATCAAGATAATCAGTTTCTGGCTGCTTGGTATAGAGGATCTCCACTGGGAAAGTTCTCCCAGGAATTGTAAAAATATTACAATTGAAGAAATATCCTGAAAATTTTTCAGCATCTAAAGTAGCGGATGTGACGATCAGACGAAGATCGGGTCTCCTTTTCACAAGTTTCTTCAGCAACCCAAAAAGAACATCAGTGAAGATCGTTCTCTCGTGAGCTTCATCAAGCATAATTACGGAGTACTGAGACAAATTATCATCAATCAAAATCTCCCTAAGAAGCATACCATCAGTCATATACTTGATCACGGTATCAGGTCCTGTACAATCCTCGAAACGAATAGCATATCCAACTTCCTCTCCTAAGCGACATCCAAACTCTTCAGCAACCCTCTTTGCAACAGACATTGCAGCCACCCTACGTGGTTGAGTACATCCAATTTTACCAGATGTTGTGTACCCAGCTTCAGCAAGATACTGAGTTACTTGTGTTGTCTTACCTGAACCAGTCTCACCAATGACAACAAGAACCTGATTATCATGAACAGCCTGAATAAGTTCTTTCTTCAGCTTGTAAATGGGTAAGCTCTGCCTCTGTTCCTGGATAGAGAGCTTTGACTTCTGCCCAAAACTGATATCTTTTCCATAAGCATCCTTCTTCCACTCTGGCATATCATAGGCCGACAAGCCAACACCCCTGAGCTCCTGTGCAAGATGTCTCTCACCAGTCTCTGGCATAGGGTCTTCCCAAGGTCGATTAAGATCCTTTGGAATTGAATCGAGCATGGTCCTCTGCTGCTGCTCACGAACTTCTCTACGCTCCTTAATGAGTGCAGATTGAAGTGCAGCTGCTCGACTCAGTGACCCTTCCGGATTTTTAAAGATCTTAACTGGCGACATATCAATTGAGTATCTGCTCTGGCCTTGCAGAAATTCAGGCTCGTCCTCATTCAACTCAATCTCAAGCTCTTCTTCGGCAGCACCCTCTTCTTGGTATAATAATCCGTCTCCCTCGTCATCATAAGAAGGATACTCGCTTACACTTAAAACCCCAGAAGCCATCAGCTGCTTGGCTTCCCATCTCTCAGGTGAGCTCATGCGCTTCAAAGGTCTGCGTGAAGGGACAGTAACATCATCTTCCACAATTTTAATCCCAGAAAGGCCAGTCCTAACCACCGGCCCATCATCCTTTGAATCTGAAGGATTCATTCTAGGACCATCGTCAGCATCTTTTCTCTTTAACGGTAGTAAATCCTTACCAGAATGCTGATCGACATCCCTCATAGAAAGGCTCAACTTTTGCCCTGAAAATGAAATGACCTTGACATAAACCTCTTGATCACGCTTTACAACATCCTTGGCATTGCTAATCCTTCGGGTGGCAATCTGAGAAACATGAACCAGACCCTCCTTGCCTCTAAAGTCGCTCAGTTGGACAAAGCAACCCGTGTCCATCACTCTGGAAACTCTACCCTTGTAGACCTTGTACAATTCAGGTTCTTGGTCGATAGGGTGGTGTCGCCCATTTTGTGTATGCTTGTCCCTATCACCTCTCCAATTGCCATTACCAGCTTCTGCATCACCCCCATAACGCTCATCTTCGTCATATCCATTTTTCCTATTCCGATCCCTTTGCCTTCCGCTTCTCCGGTGATCATCATCACCATCATCATCGCGATCCCTGCCACCATGTCTCTCATCCCTTTCATATCTATCCCTGCGCCTATCTCTATCCCGATCCCGATCCCGGTAACTATCCCTATCCCTATCTCTATCTCTATCTCTACCTCTACCTCTGTCTCTGTCTCTGTCCCTCTCTCTGTCTTTTCCTCTGTCCCTCTCTCTGTCTTTTCCTCTGTCCCCGGCCCTCCCCTTGTATCGATCATCTTCTTCATCTCTGTCCCCACGCTTCTGGCGAAGCTCCAACTCAATTTCCTTCTCCAGCTCCTTCGCTCTCTCCCGATCATCATCGATCACCAAGGCCCGAAACTTGCTCTTCTTCCCATCTGATTCCTTATCCTTCTTCAACTCCTTTTCGTTGTTCTTCTGCGGAGGAAGAATAAGGTGAATGATCCTCAGAAGCGAGCGAACAAAGTAATCAGGCATTTCCGCGCCATTCTCTTTCAATTTGGCATCGAACTCATCCACCGTCTCACAGCTCCGTCCCATCTCCGTTATGAACTCAGCAAGAACTTTATCTCCGAAACCTAAATGAGTTTCAAGCTCAGAACATACCTTAGAGACAAGGGATAAGTACTCGAGTTTCTTCAATCCATCGTCGCCGTTAGCCGTGGAAGCAACCATCGTCGAATTGGAGAGAAACAGCAAAATCAAATGAATGAAAACAATCTGAAGATGAAGAGATTGAGAGATTTTTAGGGTTTATCGTAAGATAAACTGATTATAGGATGAAATCGACTAAGCCCAATATGCACATGGAGGCTTCCCTCGTATTCCCTCTCCCCTCGTTGCTCAATATATTTACACGCCTTTTCCTTTTATACGGTCTATTATACGTTCAATCTTCCCTCTCTCTCTCTCTCTATATATATATATTAAACCCTAAAAAATAAATCAATTTTTGAAGGAAAAAAATATATAATAAATTGTTCGATTTTTATTTTTATTATTATTTTTTTAATATCCTCGGTTTGAATTAATTATTCAATTCTCGAAATTATAATGAAAGAATACTAGTTCATTGGTACGAGGCCTTTTGGGTAAGTCGAAAGCAAAGCCATGAGAGGTTATGCTCAAAGTGGACAATATCATACCATTCTGGAGAGTCGTGTTCAACTAACATGGTATTAGAGTCATGCTTTAAAACTTAGTCATGTCAATAGAATCCTTAAATGTCGAACATAGGACTCCAAAAGA
The DNA here is from genome assembly GCF_002738365.1 of Cucurbita moschata. NCBI lineage: Eukaryota > Viridiplantae > Streptophyta > Magnoliopsida > Cucurbitales > Cucurbitaceae > Cucurbita > Cucurbita moschata. The sequence goes on along the minus strand of NW_019268522.1, from coordinate 1,563,285 downwards.
AAAGAAGTCGAGCCTCGATTAAGAGGAGGCGTATTTTGTTCGAGGGGAGGTGTTGGATGGTGAAAGTCCTACCTCGGTTATTTTAGGGAATGATCATGAGTTTATAATCAAGGAATACTGTCTCTATTGATTTGAGGCCTTTTGATGAAGCCCAAAGCAAAACCACGAGAGCTTATGCTTAAAGTGGACAATATTATACCATTGTGGAGAGTCGTGTTCAACTAACATGGTATCATCAATAGAATATTTGAGTCGTGTTCAACTAACATGGTATCATCAATAGAATATTTGAGTCGTGTTCAACTAACATGGTATCATCAATAGAATATTCGAGTCGTGTTCAACTAACATGGTATCAGAGTCATGCCCTAAAACTTAGTCATGTCAATAAAACACTCAAATGTCGAACAAAAGAGTCGAGCCTCGATTAAGGGGAGACATACTTTGTTCGAGGAGAGACGTTGGATGAAAGTCCCCCATTGGCTAATTTAGGGAATGATCATGTCTTTATAATCAAAGAATACTATCTCCATTGGTTGAGGCCTTTTAGGGACCACTTATGCTCGGCAATATTATACCATTGTGGAGAGTCGTGTTAATATAGTTTTTATTTCAAATTATTTTTATAAGATATTATTTTATAATTCATTAAAAGCACATAATAATTTTTTTCTCTAAATTTTTAATTTTTGTGTGTAATAAATTTAAGACATTTCATTAATAAATTATTAATGCATTGAATATTTTTAAAAATTCATGAATTTGAATTTTTACTTAAAAAAGAAAATTGTTTTTTTATTTTTATTTTTATTTTTATAATTCATATTATATATTTTATTGGAAAGTCATTACCTTTTTTAATTTATCAGAATATTTGCGAAGACGCCATTTGATACCATCTTCAAGGTCCGAGCTGAGATTCTCAGACTTTCGTCTTCTTCGTTCATTCCTTGAGGTTTTAATTAGGGTTTTTCCTGTTCGTCAAATCGGCTCTCAATTCCATTCAATCGCCCATTCGAAACTGCTACTGCTCTGCACATTAAACGTATTGAACAGTTGTTTTTCTTCTTCAACAAAGTGAAGAAGGAATGGTTGCTCAAAGGAAGGGAGCATCGCGGGTTTCCGAGGACCCCGAGGAGCTGGCTAGAGTTTCGTTGCAGGCTGTTCTTCTTGCTGATAGCTTTACCACTAAGTTTCATCCCATAACGCTTGAACGCCCAAAGGTAGTTTCCAAACAGTCTCAGGATGTACATTTCTTACGGTGTGTTCATAATTGAGTCAGTAGTTTGATATTAGTTTGGAAATGTACAACCATTCATTCGAGGGCTGGTAATAATAACAAGTCCTGTGCAATTCAAGTTGCTGCTTAGCTATCTATTTACTTACTGCACAAGTTTTTGTATGCGAATTCGTTACAACGTAAACTTAGAAGCTTAGCTGTGAGAACTTTTGGGGTGTTTTCTGTGCCAATTATCTATACCATTGTCCCGTTTCATTTTTCACAAGCAATCTGCAGCAAGCAGGTTGCATAGGGATCATGTACGAAGGCCTTAATTTAGCTACAACGTTTTGAGGCATTGAAGTTTTTTATGGTGCTTGTTATTTATATTGCTTTTTTTTTAATCTCTGTAGGTATTATTGCCGTTGGTAAATGTCCCGATGATCAACTATACTTTATCTTGGCTCGAATCGGCTGGTGTCGAGGAGGTGTTTGTATTTTGCTGTGCTAATTCGAAGCAAGTAATTGATTATTTGGAGAACTCTGAGTGGGTATCCCTACCAGACTTTGCAGTCACAACTATAGAGTCGCACAACTCTGTTAGTGCTGGAGATGCTTTGCGTTTGATCTATGAAAGAAATGTGGTACGCATGTCTGAAACTGATATATGAGACTTATTTTAATACGGGCATGGGACTTATTTTTAATACAGGAATTCTTTATAAGAACCAAAATTTGACAAATGAAATGGATTTTGAGCTATTGATGCATTTTTATCCATTCTCAAATCCAAAATACCCACATATTTATATAGCTATGGATTTTCAGCATTTTATGCATTTTGATCCGCTCTCAGATCCAAAATAATCACATTTATGTATTTGCTTGAGTAACTCAAATCCAAAGTTGTTAATTTGGTTTTGTATAAAGTGATATACTTATTTTATTAGTCAAGAGCAATTGTTACCCTTGAAACTTTGTCCACTGAGCTATTTTGATTATGGTATATTTCCTTAGATATCTGTATCATGAGGAGTGGTCCATTCAGTTTATGCTTGAACAGCATATGGCTTCAATTTGAAGTTTAAACTGACATTTTTAGTTTATTAAAAGAAAGTTTTTGCGGGTGTATATAATGTTACTAAAGTGATGTGTATATGGTGGCACCTCTACTCTGATGCTGTGAAGATAATTAAGACGGCCTTTTTCTAAAGAGAAAAAACACCTTTCTACAGTCACTATTTCATTTACCACACTACTTTTGAAATTTTATTTTACAGTGTTTTCCATAAGAATTGTCATATTGAGTGATCATAACCTTTGTGAACGATTCATTGTGCCATCCAGTTTTTATAGGCCACATCACTCAGGTGTCTTATAATACCTCTAAATTTCCCCTTTTGAAGATACATGGTGATTTTGTTCTTATCACTGGAGACACAATAAGCAACATGTCACTTAGGCGAGCTCTTCAAGAGCACAAGGAAAGAAAGAAGAAAGATAGTAATGCTGTAATGACTATGGTTGTCAAACGGTCAAAGCCTTCTCCTATCACACACCAATCTCGGCTTGGCACTGATGAGCTATTTATGGCAATTGATCCTAATACTAAGCAGCTTGTGTACTATGAGGATAAGGCTGACAATTCAAAAGGAATTATACATCTTGACAAGTCACTGCTAATGGATAATCCTTCCATGTCACTTCGTAACGATATGCAGGTTATTTATTTAAGCTACAAGTCCCTTTCTTGTTTATTTTCAGTGTTAACATTACATTGATTAATAATTTTTTTTTTATAAGAAGCAAATTCATTGCAAACATGACATGTATCATGAAGAGGACATGAGCTGGGGATGGGAAGATTACAAATTCTCTAATTAGTATTTTCTCGTGGACCTTTTGTTGTATTTTCTATTGAAGTTTTTCAAGTGGGATTTCGATCCAGTGCGGGTTCTACAAGCACAGGGAAATTCGTGAGACTGTTGAAATCCCACTTGAAAAATCTGACACACATGGGACAGTGTCAGACACTTATTTTCACGTTTGAGACAATGTTGGACAACCGACAGTCTACTAGAAATAGGAATAGTTGTGCAGCTGACTCCTACTTCTGTACATCTGTTAGTAAGGATAGATGCAGGGAGTGGCACCATGTCATTAAAAAAAAGACTAAATCATGTTTATGTATTGCAGGATTGTTACATAGACATATGCTCCCCAGAAGTACTCAGTCTGTTTACTGACAATTTTGATTACCAACATCTTCGTCGTCATTTTGTCAAGGGTTTGCTCTTAGACGATGTACGTATTTCTTATTATGGACCTCTTACCCTTTTCTTCTTTAGATCTCTTAGATCTCTTAAACTAAGCTTCTTTTATGTCACGACCAATGACAGCTTTGATGTATATGCTTGAATTTCGACTCTAACTACATAATGAAATAATTCAGTTTCTTTGTTTGCGTTTTTGTTAATTATTTATTTTTAAAATTATGTTGGTTGAAAAGCTTCTTAGCTGAAAACTTTATCCAAGAATGAGTAAGGTGGTTACTTCTATTACTATTGAAACACCTCATCTCACTTTAGATGGTAGGAATGAGGACTGCATTTAATTTTTTTTTTCTTGTGGGGGGGATATCCATAATTCCTAGGGAAGATTGTGATTTTGTGATGGGAAGGTAGAGCAACAACAAAGATAAATTCAAGAAACTATATGAAGGCTTCCTATTTTGTTAAGAGTTCTCCCTCTTCCTGCAAGCCCAATTAGGTTGCTAGAAAAAGCTTAATGCTAATTGAGATGGTAGATTTTCTTTTATTATTATTATTATTATTATTTTATAAGAAACAATTTCATTCATAAAAAGAAGGAGAAGTGCCGCAATCCTAATGAGTTACAGTAAAAAGATAGAATTTAGGGCCAGTATATTTCAACGAAGGGATAGTTGAGGGATAAGTGTCCTTGAGTCTCTGCCCCTTTCTTTTTGTACCTTATATGCTGATATTTCTTAGAAAATATATAATACTATTTTAGGGACAATGTCAATGAATATTTTGTCCAGTGTTCAACGTCTGTTCCTGGTGGTGTAATTTACTTGGCAGTTTGTGCATTTTATTTTTGGATGGTTTAAAAAACGAATTGAAAAATTCTAAAATTTGAACATCTAATAAATACCGTTGTCATGATTCTTAATGTTTAGTATTGTAAATGTCTACTGCTAATATAATTATGGACGATGCTTTTCAGATCATGGGTTACAAGATTTACACACATGAAATTTGCTCAAGCTATGCAGCTAGAATTGATAATTATCGAAGCTATGACACCGTTAGTAAGGACATAATACAGAGGTGGACATATCCACTAGTACCAGATGTTAAATTCTTTGGGAATTCTGCTTACAAACTTGAAAGGCAGGGAATGTATAGAGCATCAGGTAATGATTAAATGATTCATTATGTTGCTTAAGCTTAGGCAAGACTTACTGATGTTTCTCTTCGTGTTACTTAACGTCGTTACTGGAAAACAGTTTTTTTTTTCTTACCCTGATACTATATTCATCAAGTTGCATTGCTTTATGACACTTATATTATCTTATTTTTCCAGAGGCACTGATGTCCTTTTTTATTTTGTTCACATAATTGTTTGTCCATGGAAAAAATTTAGCTTCCAACTATCTCGGACGAGCTTCTCTTGACCAGCTTACTGAATGATGTCATTGGTTTCTTTTTTATGGAGGACCATGTTATAAATATACAGTTTATTATTATTATTATTAGTTTAAGTGAAAACCAAGGAACAATATATTAAACAACAACTCGAGAACAAAGTAGCGGCCTTAGGATGAGGAATCTCTAAGCTAAAAAGGAGAAATCAAAGAAATGGCTTTCAATCTAAGTTGACCAACGGTATAGGTATATTTCAAAAGAATTTGTTAAGTACAAATAGATTAATATGTCCTCACTTCATGGGTCAAGATCAAGTTATGCACAAGTGATATTGTGTAGCTTATGAAGTTTTCGGCCTGTCTCGTGTGATTTCATCAATCCAATATTATGGCGAGGATCACTGGCTCTCATATTATTTATTCTGTTTCAGATCATTCTTCATTTTAGTGACATTTGGTTTGCTATATTACTTTCAATTTGGTCAATTGTTTTTATGGAACTCCTTTGGAGTTGGAGCTCTCCCCTTATGTAATCTATTTTTTAAGAGATGACATTTCTTGAAGAAAAAAATTGTTAACGTTGGTTCTTCTTCAGAAATATTGCAGGCACGTTCTGCACAGGTTGGTCCGTTTACTGTTATTGGAGATAACAGCAAAATTGGTGGCAACACCAAAATTACAAATTCAATTATTGGGCAAGGTTGTAGTATTGGATCAAATGTTACAATTGAAGGCTCTTATATATGGGACAACGTCACCATTGAAGATGGCTGTAAACTTAGTCATGCTATCGTCTGTGATGGAGTTATTATAAAATCAGGAGCAGAACTGGAACCTGGTGTAATTTTGTCTTTCAAGGTATTGTTCCTTCTTTTTTATGTTATCAATGCAGCCAATATATTTATTGACCGAAATCAATTAATCTCTAGCATTCACGCATAGAGAATATATATCTATTAGAGTTGGCCTCAGGAGTGTCAAATGGCTTACAATAACGACAAATGCGTTCCTTAGTTTGAAATTTGACCTATAGCTGTTAAATACTGATGTCCTTGATGCTGAATTTTGCTATCCACTTCTACCTTATGTGCCCTTTTCTTTCCCCCTTTCCCTAATAGATAGAAGATTGCCTTCAAATTTCCATTTTGTTTTATCTCCCTAGCTTCACATTGATGGATGCCTTTTTGTGGCTTGGTTTCTATGCTTTCATTTTCTTAGTAAGAGATGCGTTTTTACAAAAAAGGAACATTTTGGATGTTTCAACCTGCAATTCTTACCTGTCTAATAAATTAAAATCTTGTTTTTTAATTTTGTAATTATAAACTGACATCAACAGATTGTTTAGTCTTTAATGGTGTCTGCTACGTATTTGTGGGAAATGTTTTACTTTAGTCCACTTCATAAGTTTTTGGTGAGTGGGGATTCTGTCTTCCCCCATCCTTGGCTGTCTTCCCTTCTTTTGTTAATATACTCAAGTCATATATAAAAAAAATCCACTTTATAAGTTTAGAATTTCACACGTGCCCTCCAATTTTCTACTTGGTTCTTTGATGGTCAATGTGCGAATGTTATGAATTATATGCCAAAAAGTCCTTACAGAATGCATTATTGGATTGACTTGCAGTTTATAAATTATTTTCATTTGAATGGGTTATTTAAAACGGATTGATGAAATCATATCTCGTATGTTTTCATCAACTCAGTATATAATGTTGGCTCTACCAGTCTAGAGTATCAAGGTGTTTTACAGCTATCCCCGTCCTTTGATTTTTTACTTAGTTTTTGGACAAAGACAATAAATTTCTGTGCATATGATAAAGTTCATATGAAATTGATTATTTTAAACATGGTTAGGATTGATCAAGTTTACAACTATGAACAAATATGTAATGTTTTTTAGGTATGATTTTGTATTTGATAAAATGGTTGTTGCATTGCTATCCGTATGGAGAATAAAGATAAAGAAACCATTTTGATAGAAGATCAAAAAAATCATTGGTTTTATGAGACAATTTGAACACGTGTATTCAATTAAATCATAAAATAAGAAAGATCATGTTAATGTATGCTGTTTATGGGCTACTCTTAATGTATGAACTTATTAACGTGTCTTAATCCTTGTTTATTATAGCTTTGAGGATTATTTATTTTGATATTACACAGGTTATTGTCGGGGATCAGTTTGTTGTTCCATCATATTCAAAGGTATCTTTGTTTCAGCAGCCGACCAATCAAGATAGCGATGAGGAGCTGGAATATGCAGACAATAGCAGTGGCATTGTAGAATGTAATATCTCAAGTACTTTTAAGGCAAATATTTGCCATCTATTATAAACAAAATTTACTTTATTTAATGTTGTCTTGATGATAAGAAGCCATTCATTGGAAGTAATGAAATTGTGAAAGAGAGAGTAGGACTATGGAGAGGGTTATTAGGGGTTTGCCGAGTGGCAAGAGATTGAGAATGGATGAATGGATTTGAGGGTGGGTTGGAAGGTGAGACCAGAACTTTAGTATATAACAATGTAGTCCTTATAACTATAGTTTATAACAATTTAGTTTTTGTACTTCAAAATTTGTTACATCTCACAAAACTAAGTGTCAAAAAATGCTATATGGGCAAATCATTATGATTTGACAAAAATTTTGTTGATTCTTGGTGTATTCTCTCAAAGAATTTATAAACTATTCTGCTATGGATATTTGGGGTGGAATGCCTTTGTGAATAAATTACTCTAAAATTGCTTGTGGATTGATATTTTGACTGAAAAATAATATTTTTGATCGTCTTGTTTCTCCTTTTGATTACAAACAAAACCATTTTGATTTAAGGTGCTCTCTCCGAAGAACTGTGGCTACTTCTTACATGGCTTTGGCACATGCAGTTGCAGGTACCACGGACAAGTCAAGTAGTGAACAGTCCAAATCGCTGGAAATGCAAGGCTGGCCTGCATCTGAGGTGGGCATTTTTTCAGATCATCTAACCTGATAAACAATTTAGCAAATATGTCAACAAACTCAAGTTGGTATGGAGAAGAAAATTTGATTTGTCACTCTTTGCATAGACGTGTCCATGATGTTACAAGTAATGATCTATGGAATGTCAACCTAGAATTCTAGGTGATTACAGGGTCATGTTTTAAAGAGAGGACATCGAAAGCCATCTTTAGGGGGTCATGTTTTAAAGAGAAGATGAAGGTGGATTTTGTTGTTAAGGCTGTAACTCGGTAGGTGTGGCTTAAAAAAATGGAAGATAGTAGAATTTAGACTAATTTTTGTAATTATTATGATTTTTTTTTGTTACTTATTTGTGACTTTTTTCTGTAACAATAGTTATACATGCTTAAAGTTCTCTGTGATCTCTTTTTTAAGAACTAACACGAACAGGATAAATTTTTATTGGGTCAATAGTAATGCCTCCGGAATTTCTAGTCTAATATTGTCCTTTAACTTTTTTTTTCTCCTTTAGAGGATATCATCCATAACTTTATTAGCAATTAGGATAAAAAACTTTACCTTTTGGGTTTTGGTAGAAGATGTGCCTTCGACTCTGACATTCTCAACTATTATTCTCAGCTAGGTAATGGAGGTATAGGATATGTTTGGTCAATTTGTGAAGGAAGTGTTGAAGAAGAATGGAGGCACTCAGTTGCACCCATTCCTTCCAATAAATTTGAGAAGGCTCTGCAAGCGGCAGATGATGAGTTGGAGTTAACTCAAGATTCGAATGTTCTACCAACTTCAGGGGAGTTAAAGTCCGACTCAAATTTCTCAGATGGTGATGACAACGAAGACTCTAGAGATGACTCCATCCACTTTGAGAAAGAGGTTAGCAGTTATTGTATTTCTGATGTCTGGTGGCAGGGACATTCTTCTTCCTTAACTTCCACTATTTTCTTATTTGCAGGTCGAAGCAACGTTTCTGAGGGCTGTGCATGAAAACATTAAAGTAGACAATGTAATTTTGGAAGTGAATTCATTGCGGTATGCTTTCATCTTATCTGCTTTGATGGTGAATTCATGTCTTTTCTCCTTTCCCTTTTAAGTTTACTTTATATTGCTGTGTTCTGCCCAATTTCATTGTTGTTTTTTGTTTAATTGATTTTATTGTATATACAGTCACTGCTGTTGGAGTTATTTTTTCAATCTCATTTTTTACTGAAAAGTGTTCTAAAACCTCCAATGGCCCGTTCTGGACCTCTAGATTTAGACATTTTGTTGAAAGCCTACATATGCAAGATATTTGCAAGGTTGTGTCATGTAAAAGAAAAAACGGTCTCCTTTTCTGGAAAAAACAAGGTTTTCTCTGTTGAGATAATTTACATGTGAAAGTGGATCACATTTACAATATGTCTGCAATTTGTGTGTTCCGTGCAAGGCGCAAAAGAGATTAATGTTCTTTAAAGAGAAAAGGAGAGAGATTTTCTGTCGAGAGCTTTTAGACATGTAAGCGACATTCTGGAGACTTGTTTCATATCTTGCAGAATATAATTTCTGGATGCTAGCTGTTCTCTTTCCCTCATTTTCACTTTCCTTATTGTTTGCTATGGCCGGCCTTCTTTTGGTTAAGCTTATTCATCAGAGAGGAAATACTAATACTATAAGAATATTTACCTTTTTTCTTTGTTTCTTCTTTATTACAGTTAACTAATCTAATATAAATTTGTTTTTCTTCTGCTTTTGTGATAATTCTCGGGATGCTTTAAGGATTTAAACTTGGGCTCAGGGTTGGTCTGCTGCTTGCTTAAATTAACTTTCTTGCGACAGGTTGTCATATAATAAGGTGGCTGCAGATTGTGCAGGAGCAATATTTTATTCATTGATGAAATTTGCCTATGATTCTCCACATGGTTCATCTAGTAAGTATTTTGAGCCATCCTGAGCTTTCTTTCTTTTTTGTTTGCTATTTTTTTATGTTTAATCAATATTTTTACCGGTGTAATGGAAAATTGCTGTTGAATTCAAGGAAATGTCTAACATGTTGGATGAAAATTTAGTACTCGGATCATAATTTAAGTCTAGTAATACCGAACTCGTACTCGGATCATAATTTAAGTCTAGTAATACCGAACTCTTTAATATTCTTGTAATCCCGAGTGTATGAGTGCTGCATTAATACCATCCAGAGTGTTTGGTTCAGAATAGGGACTATTCTTCTATGATTGAGGAGGTTCTCTCGGTTTGCCTTTTTGCAAAAAATTTGTGGTTTGCTAGCTTCTTTGCGATTCTTTGGCGCATTTGGATGAAGAAAAATAATAGAAATTTTAGGGAGGTCGAGAGGCCTAGTGATGGAGTTTGGGAGTTGGCGAGGTTTAATCTCTTTGTGAGCGTTTGTCACTGGACCATTTTGTAATTACGAGCTTAGTTTGATTTCACAGGACTGGAGTTCCTTTGTGTAGTTCTTGGGATTTCCTTTGCATTGGGGTTGTTTTTGTATGCCTTGTATTTTCTTTCATTTTTCTCAATGAAAACTTGGTTTCTTACCCAAGTTACTTGGATTAGAACTTGCCATACCATGCCACTCATTATCAATGTCTTGCTACCAACATTCATCTTGAAGCTGGGTTTGAACATTATCTATGTGATTTGAAAAAGGTGGCAAACTCTTTCCGAGTAATAACCTTGTGAAATTCATTGATTTAATGAACTTTTCATTTAAGAAATTCATTGGTTTAAATTCAATTTTCATTCCTCCCCTAAATAATTTGTGATAATCCTACAACTTCCAAATATTATTTCCATCGGTAAAAACTATGCATAAAAAACTATTATACTTGAAAGTTCAGATGCCAAAATGGAAGAGTAAATAGGGAAGTTTTGGATAAGTTTTCTGCTTATATTGTAGAATCCTCTAGTGTTATTATATTTAAAACTTGAGCATTTTGTTATTTCTTGTTGTCACCATGATCAAGCTGTAGGATATAACTTACTGTTTTGATAGGAAAACTTTCTTAGTAGCACCATGGTTGAGTTCCTTTCTTGTACTCTTATTTCCTTTCCTTTCCACTTTTTGTTTGAAACTGCCAAACTAATTCCATCGGTTTCAGGTGAATTACTGCAAAATACTACCAATATAATTACGAAATGGAAAAAGCTTTTGAAGTACTACCTTGCTGACATGGATGAAGAGGTACGGAAACTTTTTAACGATTTTAGTTGAACTTAACAAACATTTTGTAGTTAGTGCTACATAATCAATCTGTTTCCTATGTTTTACTAAACTGTAGTGAATAGTTAAACAAATCCTATATTCTCTGCAGATTGAAGTGATATTAAAATTCGAAGAGATGTGCTTGGAATCTGCCAAGGAATTTACTCCACATTTTACCAAGGTATTTTTATTTTTTTCTAGGAAAATGCTAGTGGCAAGATGTTTGTTGGAGAACATGCATTCCTTGTCCTCAGAGTTATTACAATCAATATATTTCGACTTCTAGATGATATTAGAGAGTGAAAAATGATGGCGTATCGGAATGAGCATGCTTTCATAATCTTTTTTGCTAAAGTGAGGCAATTTTTCATACGCTTATCGTGTTTTATAGATCTTATGTCATCTATATGACCAAGAAATCATTCAAGAAGATGCTATTCTGAGGTGGGACGATGAGAAAAAAGAAGCAGATGATTCGGATAAACTCTTCGTCAAGCAGGCAGAGAAATTCATTGAAGTAAGAACACTTAATATTTTCTATTTTCTGTTTCATTTTCAGATAGAAAGAAACTTATATGCATGTTCGGTACACAGTGGTTAAGAGTTGCATCAGAAGAGGAGGAAGAAGAGGAAGAAGAGGAAGAAGAGGAAGAATAGAAATAGTTGAATAACATCTGTAGATTAGCAAAGACCAACAACTGGGGAAGTCCTTTTTTGCTGAGTGTTTCATTTTTTAAACGTCAAATCTTCACAGTAGCTATATACATGGTTTCCCAAATGTGAAAGGGAACTTGGTTTGTTCTTTTTCCCATCAATTTCTATGATTGTTCATTGTCCATGTCCTGTCATAGAAACAACAATTTTGGAGGAAATGTTCAAATCTTATTTTGTTCATGAATTTTTGCCTCTTATGTATTTGAGTTAATTGTATTTTTATACAATAAAGTCTTAGCCCTTGGCTTTATACTTTAAAGTTTGATATTAGGCTGTAGTTTAGTACACAAGTTTTTGTACAACTATGCAAAAGTTTGGTAGCTTTATGGGAAATCTTAGGAGTAGAGGTGTAGCCAACCCACCCTAATATGCCACCTTTTAACTGACTTCTTTCATCGCCTTAAGTTTAATCTCTCTAAGATAGCCATAAAAGAAAAAAAAAATGCTTGTTTGATCGTTCATTCTTTCAATTTTAGATTAATTTTTATTTTCCTATGCTTTGTCACACAATTGAAGTAGAGAATCAAACCATCCATTTTTTAAAATGATAATTGATATCTTATACACTGAGTTATGCTCATAGTATATACCAAATAGTGATTGTTACGACTTTTTGATCAACCATGATATTATACTTGTTTAAATTACAATAACTTGCTTCAATTAAAGCTACAATAATTGAAAATTTCTCATAGGTAATATTAACCTCAAGGTGTTGAATATCTTGTCAAAAATCCAATACTTAGTTCAAGAATATGTAAATCATGTTAATTATTAAAAGAAAACTAGATTCAAACTTTATTTATTCTGACAGCAGAGGAACGAGAAATAATAACAGAGAGATAATTTTAAGGTCAAGATTCTATGAAAGCTCATCTCTTTAGTTTAAAAAATAGTATTTGCAGAAATAAAAAATTAGTATGAAGAGAAAAAAAAACTTCAAATAACTCTAAGCTAATATTTGTGGCTTCATAATTACCTTGATCTACCTATTTAAGTTATATTACAGGTAAACCCTGTGAGCAATGGGAACTCTTCAGATCTCATAAACATCTTCAAACAGCAGCCAAGGACAAACTTTCCGAGTACCAGAAAAGCGTAATGCGAATTCAGAATATGAACGGATACTTAGCAGAACTCCGGCGAAAAAACGACGCTGTTTTTGCTTACGATATGTCGGTTAGACTTGCGGTGAGTAAAAGCTCAATTTCCTGTACAACAGGTCTGCAAGGATGAATGGAGTGCATCACAATATTGCTGCCAAGCCAATAGAATCTCCTTCATCCAATCTGGTCTCTGGAGCACTGACTGAACCACGGGACTTTGCTGAAGGATGGAAAAAGAATTTCAGTAGAGCTACAACGGAATTCGAAACGACGACGCAGAGTAAAAATTTGGAGCAGTTGCTTCGTTTTTTGGAACAAGAAAGGAAAATTTTCATATCCCAAAGGAGGTTTAGAGCAGTTACCTGATACATTTGTAATGGTATTTACACTTTTCTGAGCTGCTAATGCCTTTAATTGGTTTCCAGTTGCTAATATAAGCAAACTCTTCATATGCTGCTTTTGTTCTTTTGGACTAGATGTCTTTGCCAAAGCATCCTCAAAAGCAACCAAATCATGATGTTTAATGCAGGGGAGTGAGAGTAAGATCTAAGAATTTGTAAGAAACAGATGTTGTATTAGCACATTAATAATTAGAACTGGAATATGTTTCGTAGCGAATCAACCGAACCTGTCTAGGAGCTGGGTTACTGTCGGAGAGATAGAGAAATATTTCACGACAAAGCCCGACTAGATCAGAACTAATAAATGCGTTCGACTCGAGAGTTAATCCTTGGATAATTGCTGAAAAAAGATCCCGGGAAACGAACTCATGAAGCTCCCCGTCTTTTGTTGAAATGGCTAAAAGAACTAAAGTAGAACAGAAGGAAGAAATTTTGGTCATGGCTTCACCATCTGTCCATGTAAACGCATCCAAGCATATCCGTAGTGCCGAAATGGCTAAGCCTTTGTGCTTTAATAAGAAGCTGAAGGGAAATGGAACAGAAAGAAAAAATATTAACAATCACATCAGAGACAAAAACTTCAATACGAGACAGGATACCATACTTACCCAACCATGCAGCTTGATGAGAACTCGTCCAAGTGTTTGGTAGACGATATAGCGACACGGTTCACGTGTCCAGATTGCTCCAGGGAAGGAAGGCCAGGATTAAGTGGTGATGAAGCCATAACCGCAAGGAGTAGACATACTTCTCGGGTTAAATCTCGAAGTAGCTTTTCTTCCATAACTTCGACTTTCAAATCAGTTTTCGGATGGATTCCAAGGACATCAGGGACGTTTGCTCTTCCTTCGTGTAGGAGACTGGACCACGAGGAGTTAAGACATTGCTGGGAATGTTGAATTAATGGCGTCAGGAGCTTCTCCAGCCAGACATCCCACAAATGTGGAGGACAAAACTTAACCAGGGGAATAATGACTGCATGAACTAGCTGCCTTAAGTGTCTGAATTCCATTGAGTGGATATTCTCCATTAGAGCAAGAGAGACAGAATCAATATCCAAGCAATTGAAAAATGAGTCTCCAACAGTTGCTGATAAACCCAAGATGTTATACCTAAAATTATGCAAGACAAGTTAGCACTTGGCACTAAATAAAGTTATCAAATGACCTTGAATACATAATGTAGCAACATTTTTTTATATAGAGAACAAAATGTTTTTACTGGAGAAATGAAGTGTACACAGGGCAAGCATTAATAGCCAAAGGGTTGGGAAAAACTGCCTGAATGATATCAATAAAGGAAAAGGGATAATCGCACATACTGTACATTAAATCGTAATTACCAGATTATGTAAGTATTACTTTCTAAAACAGCCATTTGTCTAAAACTACAATGGTGAGATCCCACATTGATTGGAGAGAAACGAGTGCCAGCGAGGACGCTGGATCTCGAAAGGAGGTGGATTGTGTGATCTCACATTAGTTGGAGAGGGGAACGAAACATTCCTTATAAGGATACAAAAACCTTGAGGGAAGTCCGAAAGGGAAAGCCCAAAGAGAACAATATCTGCTAGCAGTGGGCTTGCGCTGTTACAAATGATATCAGAGCCAGACGTCGGACAGTGTGCTAACGAGGACACTGGGCCCTGAAGGAGGGTGGATTTTGAGATCCCCACATCGATTGGAGAGAGGAACGAGTGCTAGCGAGGATGCTAGGCTCCGAAAGTGTGGATTGTGAGATCCCACATCAATTGGAGAGAGAAACGAGTGCCAGCGAGGACGTTGGATCCCGAAGGTGGGTTGATTGTGAGATCCCACGTTGGTTGGAGAGGAGAACGGAGCATTCTTTATAAGGGTGTGGAAACTTCCCCCTAGCAAACGCGTTTTAAAAACCTTGAGGGAAAGCCCAAAGAGGATAATATCTGCATTTTAAAAACCTTGAGAGAAAGCCCAAAGAGGATAAGCGGTGACCTAGAGCTGTTATAACAATACTAGTATCTTTCATCAGAAACCCAACTTTCAATAAATCTAAATGAAAGTAAACGATCGAGTGTACTCAAAAGGTGAGAGTTCAAGAAGAAACCGAATATCAAAAAAAAAAAAAAAAAAAAAAAATTTT